>NC_138125.1:20716723-20947960 GCF_964188305.1 Podarcis bocagei
TACAAAGGAAACCCTAGATTCCCCCCCCTGCAAGAAATATGCATATTATTGCATTGCTGTTGTTGTTGTTGTTGCCATCCATCTTACTGACCCACTTTCCTGAAAAGAAAGTTCAAATATAATCTCTCTCTCTCCCCTCCCTCTTCCACAACCTTCCCCCCCCCTTGCACGCTTCTTCTCCTGAAAACTTTATGAATTTGGTGCTCTCCTTGTGGATTTGAGCTGCAGTGCTCTGATCTGATTCCTCCTGTATGCAAATGTCCCCCGCTCCGTGTGTGTGTGTGTGTGTGTGTGTGTGTGTGTGTGAGAGAGAGAGAGAGAGAGAGAGAGAGAGAGAGAGAGAGAGAGAGAGAGAGAGAGAGAGAGAGAGTTAGAATGTACAAAAAGATTTCTTTATAACTTTTCTCAATATTCTGCTGATTGCCAGCTCAGTAGCAGATGTGCTGTGCTTAATGGTGCATAGACAAGAAGCATTCCCTAATCCCTAAATGAACTTCTTATCTCTAAATATATACAAGATAAGCTATATAAACTCCATTTAGCTACTATGCTATTAAATCTACCAGAACTGAAAAGAGAACGAATATTGTTAAACCAAGCACCTGTTAGCAGAAAAGCATTAAAAAAAATATATATCCTCCAAATACAGAAAACAAAAACAAAAAAACCCAACCCAAAAACAATGCCAACAAATCAAAATTATTTAAAAGAATAGAAGTCAATGCAGATAGGATTGTTGATGCTCTGTGGGCACATTTTGCACTTCAGCTAATGGAGAGTGAACGCAGGCTTGTCTTTCCAAGCGCAGGAATGAGGCTCATTGACCCATTGTGAGATCCTAGAACAGTTCTAGAACAGTTTGTTTGCAGCCCAGAACAGTGGATGGAACCGATACACTCAGGATAAATCAAAGCTGCATTCCTATTCCCTTAACAAATCTTGAGAAAGTGTCACTCACGATAGGTACTTGCCCAGTCGTCAATGTGTATTATTTATTTCCTTACACCCACAATTCCGCTTTCCTTTCATAATGGAACCCAGGCTGCATTTCATAAGGCAATCTCTTCCATTTTGTCGGCATTTCCCTGGCGCTTTGTTTCCGCATTATATTTGAGCTTCCACACGGAAATAAAATAAACCTCTGGAATGCTAATTTAGCTGTGCTTCCTGCATTGCAAGGGGTTGGACTAAATGACCTATCCGGTTCTACAATTCTATGATTATGAAATACAGCACTCATTTTCACGTTATTTGATACCAGGAGGGGGAGGAACCCCATTCGCAGGCCCCTTAAGCTGGAAAATCATGGGAGTACAGTGACAAAATTTGGGCATCCAGTTCTTTCCTAAAGAATTAAACTAAAGCACCAATCTCCATGTCTGAATGCACGTCCAGTTTGACACTCATGTAGCTCTCCAGACACTGATGAGACTCAAACCAGCTGTGGTTCAGCAAAGTGGTAGCTTCACACATCTTCAGAAATTCCCCTGTAACACTCCAGGATATTCCAGGATACTGACCAACCAGTGGGTGGAGGTGCATGTTCCAGAAAAGATGGGGACTGCTCTCTGGGCAGCCAAGAGACAGAGGAAGCTAGTTGCTTTATACTAATAGAAGGCCATTGTTCCACAGAGTATTGTCTGGACCAGGCATGGGGAACTTGTGGCTCTGCAGATGTTATTGGACTCCCATCTCCCACCTCATCTCTATCCATTGGCTATGCTGACTGGGCCTGGTGGAAGCTGGAGCCCCACAAGATCTGAAGAACCTGGGAGCTTCTGTTTGGAAGCCGTGTGCTTTTACTGCTGAGCGATGGTTTGTAATATGCTGAGATGTCTTTATGACCTGAAAACAGAGACGATGTATGTACTTTTGTAACCCAAGAAAATATATTTTTAAAAAACATTTTTAAAAAAAAAAAAGCTGAGATGCGACAGTGAAAGGCCAGTTCCTTCTCATAACTGTTGGGTTCAGAAAGTATAAACACATGGATATTTTTTTAATTAAGAGAGAGAGGGTTGATGGCCCACACGCCAGCACTTTGGTCTTATACTCTTTCATTTCTGATTAGGAATCCTCTTACTACTATTTCCTTTACTTAGAAACCCAGTTCAAATTTCCACAGTTATCCTTTGGAAGGAGCTATGTGTCCTCACCTCAGTTTTAGGTTCCCCCAAAGCACACGCACACAAATATCTCTCCTTCTCCACTTCCCTCTGGAGCCATCGCAAGCAAGAATGCAGCCCTAAACATTGTTATTAAAATCTCCTCATTAATTGCTATCATTTATATTCCACTTTTCTTTCAGAGATATTAAAGATTATGCTTATTTTTAAATAATAATAATAATAATAATAATAATTATTTGTTAGAATCCATGGACAAGATGAATCTGAGAACAAGAATTAACCTACTCAGGAAAGAAGAGGAAAAGGAAAAGCTGCAGAAACACCAGCTGTCAATAAGGAGGCAAAGTCTTATTTATTATTATTATTATAGCAAAGTAATAGGTAAAGGTAAAGGGACCCCTGACCATTAGGTCCAGTCGTGGCCGACTCTGGGGTCCCGGTGCTCATCTCACTTTATTGGCTGAGGGAGCCGGTGTACAGCTTCTGGGTCATGTGGCCAGCATGACTAAGCCGCTTCTGGCGAACCAGAGCAGCGCACAGAAATGAGCTCCACAAAGCTGCACCCGAGAAGGTAGGAAAACAGCAGAGGCATCCCCCTTCCCTGCAGGATGGCCAAAGCAAAGCAGCTGTCCAGAATGTCAGAATTCAAGTCACCAGGCTGCCCTAGATAGAGGAGAAAGCAATGGGTGTTTTCTCAACCTACCATGCCATTCACTAATTTCTGGAGCAGGAGGGAAGTATTCAAAACTGGAACAAAAACCGTATGTGTACTTCGAATCCCCGCAACGGGGTGAGCTCCCATAGCTCGGTCCCTGCTCCTGCCAACCTAGCACGTCAAACTGCAAGTAGATACATAGGTACTGCTCCGGCGGGAAGGTAAATGGCGTTTCCGTGCGCTGCTCTGGTTCGCCAGAAGTGGCTTAGTCATGCTGGCCACATGACCCGGAAGCTGTACGCCGGCTCCCTCGGCCTGTAAAGTGAGATGAGTGCCGCAGCTCCAGAGTCGGCCACGACTGGACCTAACGGTCAAGGGTCCCTTTACCTTTACCTTTACCTTTACCTTTATGACACATGTGCCAGGGTCCTTATTTTTATCTCTACAAGGCTGCAACCTATGAAGTTCCTCTTTGTTATCACCTGGACCTCCATGTCAAGGATGAGCAACGGGGACATAATGAAGTGAATCCTGAACTGAATTGCATTCTACTCAAGAGGAGACCTTCCTTCAGACTGGAATGGAATTCTGCACCACAGGAGGTAGTGATAGCCAGCAACTTGGGATTGGACAAATTTGTGGACAAAAGAGGATTGGACAAATTCATGGAGAAGAACGCTCTCAGCCAGGGTGTTCTACCTCCATGGCTGGAGGCAACACGCTTTTGAAACCCATTTGCTTGAAACTACAGGGAGAGCGCAGTTGTGCTCAGATCCTGCTTGTGGCCTTCCTACAGGCATCTGGTTGGGAATTTTGAGAACAGGATTCTGGACTATATGGGCCACCGGCCTGATCCAGAAGGCTGTTCCTATGTTCTCATGAGCCGAGAAGATGGAGGTTAGCAAAGACTGCACAGAGGTGCAGGTTTCAGCGTTTAGCAGCGAAACCTGCCGCACACCTGCCCACATTATGCTGGCTTGCGTCTGGGCTATTGTATTGTCACCTTGGATAAACATTTTTAAAATGTGCCGTGTTTACGAGGGGAAGGGGAGGGGGAAATTCCCCTCCCCAAACAAAGAAAAGCCAACATTTTAAAAGAAGCAGCTTATCCATATGCAAATGTTTTGCGATTACTCCATAGAAAAGCTGTGTCCTAGTTTTTGAAATATATATTTCACTTTATGTCGCACACAGCTGGGTTTATATTGGCACTTGTGCTAATATGCAAAATACAAGTCTCTTGCAATTCAGAAATGACTCTCTTTATGAAATGCCAGAAGGGCACCTGCTTTCTTTTGAAGGCTCGATCGTGCCAAACGTTGAGCAGCCATTTGTGGCCAACTTCCAGCAATGACCACATAGCTTTCGCGGCGGTGCGCCAGCTCGAGACCAAAGAGTGTTTACTTCCATTGCGGTGGCCTGGTCAAAAAGTTTCACACATTCCGCAGGAAGCCTTCGATAATTAGACATGGCGTATTGAAGAGAGAAGGGTGTCAGAGTTGATTATGTGTGGAGTAATTACAGATAAGCATCAGTGCGCCTCTCGCACGCATGCACACACAGTGTCCCCATCAGCTGGGTGAGCAGGAGCCTCATCTACAAAACGCAAAATAGTCCTCACAGACAGCGGGTCAAGCAATTTCTGCAGGCCACCCCAGACAAGAAAGACCGCAAGATTCGCTTTTATTTCTAGATGGTGGAAAAGAGTAGGAAGTTCCCTCATACCAGCGTGGTGTAGTGGTTAAGAGCAGTAGACTTGTAATCTGGTGAACGGGGTTCGCTTCCCCGCTCCTCCACATGCAGCTGCTGGGTGACCTTGGGCTAGTCACATTTCTCTGAAGTGTCTCAGCCTCACTCACCTCACAGAGTGTTTGTTGTGGGGGAGGAAGGGAAAGGAGATTGTTAGCCGCTTTGAGACTCCTTCGGGTAGTGATAAAGCGGGGTATCAAATCCAAACTCTTCTTCTTCATATGGCGCCATTTTGCCTACACTGAGCAGAGACTCTCCAGGATTTCTGGCAATACCCGGACACATCAGAGATTGAACCAAGGACCTTCTGCATGCAAGGCCAGTGATCTGCTCTTACTGAGCCACAACCCTCCTCCTCAGCTGCACTTTGGGATCCTTCTTAGTACTCATTCTCAGCTTTCAGAAGTGAAGAGAGATGCCCCCTCGTCGCCTGGAAATTGAATGCTGCCCTATGAGGCACTCCATACCATCCAACGTTGGAAACCACAAACTGGGATGTGTGTTTTCTGACACGCGCTCCTGAGCAAGTTATGGGATCCACGTCTCACTCCCGCTCCCCAAAAGCTTTCTTTTGAAACAAGAGAGCAGCGCGACATTGCTGCACCCAAAATGGCCACCGCAATCTTGCATGAAAAACCAGGGTGTCCCTTTTCCCCCAGGGCTCTTGGCAGGTATGCACTCAGTTTAGACCTATGTTGCTCATTAACGCAACAGCCTGTGGAATCAGACCAATGGCCCATTTGGTCCAGCATTCTGCTCTCACAGTTTTGTTTCGTTTTATAATAATTTTTATTACTTTCTTTTATCAGTCCTGAATCTTCCAACATCTGGCCTCATTGGATATCCATGGGTTCTAGAGCTATGAGGGAGAAAATCTTTATTTTTCTGCTTTCTCCATGCATACATTTTATAAACTTCACCTTTTCTCTATAGTAAAAACTCCCAAATGCTGCACTCTTTCCTCACAGGGGATTTGGGTAACTACTCTGTGACACCCCCCCCCCCAAATGTGGTCAGACTACAACTCCTATCATCCCTTTACCATTGACCCATGCTAGCAGGGGCTGATGGGAGTTGGAGTCCAGCAACATCTGGAGGGTCACAGATTTTTTTTTATTTTTTATTTTTTTGGTATTCTGAAAACACCAGGTTTGCCTAGAATCTGTTGGGCAGAGGTGATGTGGTTCTGGCTACAAAACGTGAGGATAAAGGTAACTCTGGGGTTGCGGCACTCATATTTTCGCACTATAGGCCGAGGGAGCCGGCGTTTGTCTGCAGACAGCTTCTGGGTCATGTGGCCAGCATGACCAAGCCGCTTCTGGCGAACCAGAGAAGCGCACGGAAACACCATTTACCTTTCCGCTGCAGCAATACCTATTTATCTACTTGCATTTTGGCGTGCTTTCAAACTGCTAGGTTGGCAGGATCAGGGACCGAGCTACGGGAGCTCACCCCGTCATGGGGATTCGAACCGCCGACCTTCTGATCAGCAAGCCCTAGGCTCTGTGGTTTAGACCACAGCGCCACCCGCATCCCTCTAAATGTGAGGATAGGAATTAGTATATACGATCTGATAAAACACCCGGACTTTTGAGTGTCTTGGTGCACTCATGAGAGCTAGAAACTGGATAATAATGATCTCAGGCTTGGAACTGTTTTGCAGAACACCTGGGGAATGCCACCTCTCTCACTTCAAAACCCACTTATATTTGTGAAATCTTTTGCTCAGTCCCCAAATTCTATTGCAACTCAGCCTGTGCAAAGGCTAAGCTCGTGTAACGAAAACAGCTCCATATTGCTTCTCCCCTTGCTCCTGCCACTTTCCCCCTCCACTTCTTCAGTTATTTCCCTCGTGTTGAATTTTAGATTGTAAGCTCCTAGGGGGCGGGGCCCTGTCCACTTTTACACCGTAAAGTGCACGGTGATCATGCAACCACAATATCAGGAAGCCAATTTCCATGTTGCCCTTGGCTTTCTGCATGCACAGAGACCACCTCATTCATATGCACGGAGAGATAAACTAGCAACTTTCAAGAATCCGGGAAGAAGGGAGGGACAGAGGGAAGGAAGTGAAAGAATTAGGGATTCCACGTCCATTTCAGTGCACATTCCAGCCCTGCCGCTGACTCCCTGGGTGACCTTGGTCAAATTGCAACCTCTCGTATCTTCCTTTACCCATCTAATATGCATCTAACTCCAATGGTCCAATATTTGTTTAGCTCCTGGGGCTGTTGTGAAGCTTAATTAATGTTTGCTGAAAGCTTTGAGATCAGATGATGGAAGGTGCTTATATAAAGTTCAAAATATGACAAAGACAATGGAGGGGTTTGTGTATGTGTACCAGTGTGAGGGCAGCCGAGTAGGAATGGCGAAGTGCCAGAACAGTCGCTTGGACAAAACCGCTGCTCATATCAGGGTTGTCCATATTTCAGCACCTAGTTTTATCAGTAAAACATATACAAAGTTGTTTAAATAAAGACTCATACATATTCAGCTGTGTACAGAACCAGGCATTTATAGATTTTGGGACAGGAAGATACGGGAAGAAGCTGGGGAAAGGCAGTTACTGGACCTCTGAGCGCCTTGCCATAAATAAAAACCCACCTTCTGTAATCGCCATATGTTGCTGAGGACAAATCTAGTTGCAAATACCAGCAAATATGTAAAATGTCAAGGAGGGAAATGAGGTTCCAAAGAGTTAATGGCAACAGACTGAATCTTCATTGCTTGATCTCTTTTCTTCTTTAGCAGAAACTTGGGATAGACTGGTATGGCATGAACATCCAAAGAAGCACTTTGTAAAAGGTAGCAAAAATGTAAATATGTATTACAGTGCCCTGGCACATGCATCTTTGAAAATTCACGACTTACCTCAGTGGTGAGGAACCTGTTCGTTTCCAGATGTTGTAGACTCCCATCAACCCTGACCATTGGGCATGCTGGCTGCCCAATTCAAAGTGCTGGTTTTGATCTATAAAGCCTTAAACGGCTCAGGGCCGCAATACCTCAAGGACTGCCTCTCCCCATATGAACTTACCAGATCTCTGTGTTCATCTTCTAAGGGCCTTCTTCACGTGCCTCCTCCACAAGAAGTCTGGAGAGTGGCAACACAAGAACAGGCCTTTTCTGCAGTGGCTCACCGTTTGTGAAATGCTCTTTCCAATGAGGTTCAGCTGGCACCTTCAGTATACACCTTTAGGTGCCAGGCAAAAATGTTCATCTTCAACCAGGCCTTTGGCTGATTAAAATGTGTTTGTGGGAGGAGTGCAGGGAGTTATTGGCTTGTTTTGATAATTTTTATTGTGAATTTTGTGTTTTTATGTTGTATTCCTATGCTGTGAACCACCCTAACATCTACAGATGAAGGGCAGTAAACAAATTTAATAAATGCTAACCTTCTCTGTATTGTTCCAATTTTTAGTATATGTGCTGTCGAAACGAGCGCTACAAATGTGATCAATAAAATAATAATAATGGGAATTGGGAACCCAGATTCCTAATCCTTGTTGCAAATGATTTCAACTTGGTCAATACAGCTGTGCTGCCTTTTAACCTGCATATCTCATAGAATCATAAAATTGTAGTTCCAAGGTACCACGAGTTCCAACCCACTGCAATGCAGGAATCTTTTGCCCAATGTGGTCTCAAACCCACAACCCTGAGATTAATTAACAGTCCCATGCTCTCCTGGACTGAGCTATATCCCTGTTCTTTCAAATCAGGGGTGGGGAACCTGGGTGGCCCTCCCCGTTGCTGGACTCCCAGCTCCCATCAGGCCCAGGCAGCATGGCCAATGGCCAAGGGGGGGGGGTAAGGAATCGTAGCTCAAATCATCTGGTGAGCCACAGGTTCACCACCCCTGATTTAAACCCCAGAGATTTTTGTCTGCAGGCGTTTTCAAAAGCAAGCAAAATCCCCCCCCCACAATATAAATCAATCAAGACAAAAAAATGTTTTTGTTTTAGATGTTGCACATGTCAAAAGTATGCACTCTGTCAGAAGGAAGTCCTTCTCTTATGCGCAAGGCGGGATGCCTTCAAGGTGCCTGCCACTGATGTAATTTGCAAATGTATTTAGAAACACGACAATTTAAATTTGCTTCTTGAATCGGAAAGCTAGCCTGAGTTTCTCAAAAGGTGCTTTTTTGGGGGGGGCGTAGCCCTTAAAGATCTCCTATGGAAAGCAACAAAAGGTATTTTTAAAAGCTGTTTTAAGTGTCTTCTCCAATAGTCTGGACCAAAAACTTATTACATCCAAACTTCATTAATTGAAAAGAATGCATTTTCCCATAAAACAAGACATCAACCAAAAGATTGCTACAACTCTAATAGTAAACAGAAAGTATGTGGGTCTGTTAACCTCTAGAATTGAAACTTTTTGTCCAATATGTGGAAGCAGCTAATAATAAACTGAGTGGGAGAGCTATCTCAGATTAAAAGGGAGTGCCGAAAACAGCAAATGGTAATAATACCATGGATCCACTAAAGGCTGCAACCTTGACACCATGTCTAAGCAGGGACATTTCTCTGCCGGGTCTTCTCTTGCCAGTGATAACAAAACGTGGCCTCTCTCTCTCCACTCGTGGGGAACTAACAGCCCGTCCAAACTGTCTCTTTCAGACAAATTCATCATCAGTCTCTTAACTAACAACTTCGCTGCAGACAGAATGCAAAGTTTATCAAGGCTCTTGCCAAAGTCTCCAGGAAGTGTGCATTATTCCAGAACCCAATGGGTGGAGCATAGTAAGGATAAGAGAGCAAAAACAAGACCTGACCTATAAGCAATGAAGAGCACTTTTTGATCCAACCCTGGCAATACTTTTGTCTTTGCTTTTGCAAATGTAAATTTGCAGGCCAGTGGTTCCCCCCGCCCCCAACACAGAAAGGCAGTACATTGTTTCCCAACTGCCTTTTACCAGATATATGCAAGTCATTTGTAACTGGGCCAATTACCGTAGCACTTTTACATGTGTGTATAGTATAGCTTTCTGGCAGATTTCTAGGCTGGCCCACACCATCACCCCAACTTGAGAAATGGTGCTATTTTCTTCTAGACCTGCAAGAGGGTGGGATTCGTGACCACCCAAACCTTCAGCAGATCAACTTTGTGGTGAATAGAGCTGGGCGATGTCTGGTTTTCAACATCGCAATATATCACCAGCTAAACATTGCAATATAACACGATATCTAGAATAAGGATGGAGCTATGTAGAGGCATTGGCTGGCTTCACGGTTTTTCTTGCATCGTGATTTTTGCCAGTGCCTGCTCTTGCGATTTGCTGCCTGTTGCAGGACGCAGGGGAGAGCTGAGCTGGCAGAGTTAACAGGCTCTGCAGGAATCGGGAGAAACACTGGCAGGCTTCACAGTTTTTCACACATTGTGATCTTTGCATAGCACACACACAACCCACCCCAATTTGCGATATATTGCCAGGTCAAAAATTATGAAACCAATTTCATGATATGGACTGGTTTGGGATGATATATCGCCCAGCCCCAGCAGAGCAGCCCTGGTAAAACATTATCACAGCACTGTTGTGTTAGAAAAACTTTCCTTCCAACCTCAAGTTGCTGCTGTAACGCTTTCCATAGGCTGAAATGAATGACTGTGTCATGCTGCTACTGTAGAGCGGTTAGTACAAAATAGGAGGGCAGTTGGGCTGTTTTGCTACCCATTTACTCCCTACTCCCGGATTCATAAATGCAAAGTTGGAAGGGGCCACAACTCTGTACCACCACCACCCCAGCTACATCTCTGGATGTATGTGCGCAGATGCACTGGCAAGAAGCTACATTTAGTTAGTAAACTGCCTAAATACCCCTTTTGACCTCTCCCCTTCCATCAGCCCTTTAATATCTGTTTGCAAAGTGTACGTGGTGTCAAGTTCCACATCTTTACCATTCCTTAATTTTTCTCTTTCCTAATCATAGCTAAAAACTATTCTCCCGGTACAAATTCTTTCATTTTTTTTTTGAACAGCAATTTGCTAGATGTTATGTCTCCACAGACTAATTAATGCACAGCTTTTGCATCCACCACAAAACAATTTTACTTAAATTCAGCTTCTCCTCACTTTGCCTTTAAAGTTCATTTTGTTATATATTTATTGAAACAGACAGGGAATTCCTAATGTACTTAAAAGCAAATTAAAATCATTTCCCTGTAGTACTGAATGCTTGGATAGTATGATGCACGGATAGAAAAAGGAAAGCAGCCAGCTCTGCCACGACCTAACCTTCATCTAAGTGTGAGCACCAAACATGGCGGAATTTAGTATCAACAAACTGACATGCCTAAACTTCATTTAAAAGTCATTAAGGGTTTAAATATCAACCAAAACAGATGGGACATCCAGCAGTGGTTCACTGTGTTATCTTTTTATAACAAGGCATAGACTCTGAAGTTTGATATCAAAGTTGGCACTATTCTTTTGGTGATGATAGTGACAGATGTTTGATGCGTATAGATTTCAAATACTAGTTTGAACCTTCTCAAATTGCATCTGCTTCAATCAACAAACTTGTGATAATGTTGTTTCTGCTGAATACCAAACTAATGCTTTAAAGATGATTAAAGCAAAACTAAAATAATTGTTAATAGAGGAGGTATTCTATAACCGGAAGAACAGAGTGACTTTAAATCTTTGAATAATTTGCCTGATTTGGTAAGAAAGCCAAGAAAGAAGCATGCTTCAAGGTGATTCAGTTTTTGGATGTTTTTACACATATAAACTCTCCAAATGTACACTTACAAGAGAGGTATGTGTTTTAAAATATACACACCCAGTGTAAAAGATGAGATGTGCAAATGGTACTAGTCGGGAGTAAATGAAAATGCACTGGAACTTGGTAGTTCCCCTAAATAAATATATTTAAAATCGAAATTTAATCAGATACGAAGAACTACAGGCAGTGCTTTCTTGTGCAACTGTGTTCATAGGTTTCTCAAGGCGATCAATCTCAACTCCCGTTCACCCAGCTTTCAGAGACACTCTCGTGTAGCTTCTGATGCTGCACAAAAGAGCTAAATTTGGGGAAAATCCTGAAACAGGGCAACTCGGTTCTGTGCAGCTTTTATAAATTGACCCAAGAATGGCCAGCTAATTTCAGGTACAACCAGACAATTGATGGGATATTTCAATGAAATACTGTTTGAGGCTTACATTAACACAGCTTGTTACTTAAAGAGATTGCACAACAATTTCAAAAAAAAAATCACCTGTTTTATTCTGGCCTAGAGGCCAATGGGCAATTTAAGTTAAGTGAGGCACTGTTTGTAGCAGTTCTTTGTTATCATTTTGAGTTTTGAACCACTGAAACCAAAGAAAACACTGCCATCTGCTGGTAATAAAGCAATTAACAATGCTTCTCCCCCAGAGCTATGTACTTACAAAGCCACATTACTGATTGGTTCAAATACAAAAAAAAGAAGCAGCTTCTTCAAGCTTAAAATTAAATCCCCCCCTTCAATTGTTTGTATTCATGTGCTTTCCCCCTACTCTAGCATGCAAGGTTAAGTTGGACACTATGTGATAATATGTAATAAGTACCCTATTGTTTGTCTTTTGAAAAACAAAGTAGGCCGGAAAATAGCAATTTACTCCCCCCCTTTTAACAGACTCAAACTGAGCACACTGTTAATTGATGGTTTTAAAACCAGCTTCTATTTACTGAATACTTTTCTCGGCATCGTTCTTTTCACATAGTTTTCCAACTAGCAAGAGACAATTAAGTCAATTTGACCATTTTGAGACACCACTATTTTACACGTTCGAAAGAAACCAAGCCACGGTGGGATTGTGCTGTTTTTTTATTGTTTTCCATGGAGAAATACATCATCTGCTTACAAAATAGCTCTTGAAAAATACAAGGAGTACAGATACTATAAAACAAAGCAACTCCAGTCATGAGACACCTACGTACATCATGCGAAAGCAACAGTCTGATCTCCAGGTTATGAAAACTAGAATTAAAAAGTCACTATACAGAAAAGATTCCAAGTTCCCAGCTTGGCAAAACTTGGGTGCAGATACATGAAACGTTTAATAAAATGAAAAAAAAAATCCTCATGTGTAAACAAAACGAGACTAAATTTGTGCCTGGCAAGTTCGATCTAAACTCCATAGCTACACAAAATACACAGACAGTTTGTACACTTCAACTGTTAGTTAAACCTTTTGGACTGGGTCCCGGGGGAGAGGGAGGGTGCAAGGTAATATTACGGGAGCGAAGGTTGGGTCACAGGAGGCTGTACAGGGCAAGGGCAAGAATTTTGTATACTAAGCATCGTAGACAAAAGGGCAGAAAATAAAATCTTGGGTTACTGCACAACTGGGGAGGTTGGGAGAGTAAGCTGCAATCTCTTGGCTTTGGAAAATTAACTTATTGGGGGGGAGGGGAAGAGCAAGTAATTTTACTTTAACATGGAAATGCACATGTAGGAGGATTGAGCACAATGCAGGGAAGGAAGTCATTAAACATGCTGATCAGAAAATATGGGAAGAGCAATTTAACCATCCCCACTTAATTTTGATTGAATCAAAAGTTATATATAGCTTGTTATCTCCATCTGATAATCACTGGCATTCCTCACTTTCTGCTGCTTAGTCACGTGAGATTTTCATACCTCTTTAAACAAAGTTGCCGCTAGTCATTTTTATAGCTCTACAGAACAAAACGAAGACAACTGGGCAAGGAGAGCTAATCAGGTTTTCAAGTGTCTGCTAGAATTGTGATTTAAAAGAAAACGCTCAGAATGTAAAAACTACTTTCAGGTGAGCTACCTAAAAATAAAATAAAATAAACTTAAAATCCTATAGGGGTAAGAAAGATCTGCCTTCATATATATATATATATATATTTTTAAAATTTGAGATGTTTGTAATGCAGGCAGGACTTTTATGGAGTGTACAAAACTCTTATATTTAGTGATGAAAAGGCCATCAAGACAGAGTTAAATGCTTCACAGGCACACTTTATTTACTCCATTTCAGTCATGGGGCTGGGGGGGGGGGCGTGGCACTCGTGCCTGAAGGGCCACAGAGTTATAGAGCTTTTGTAACCACCATCATGACCAGTTAAAAGAAATACCAGCATTTGACGGACGACATTAGTCCAAATTTAGGCATACAAACTGAAACACAAGTTAAATGCAAAAGCTTTTCTCCCCCCTCCAAGAAATATGATGACAGCTACAGGAAGGGAATGGGAGGGGATCTGATTAGCTGAATGAAAAACTATTTGCTTTTTGATAGCTGATTTGTATGCACCATAAAATAATCCTATAAATAAAAAATAGACCACTTCTTAATCATGCCCCGCCAAATACCCAATACTTGTTTTCTCAAACTTATAACCTCAAGATTTGACATTTTCTTTTAAAGTTTTATTCTGGGTTATTGGTAACAGAGCTAGATACAGCGCATACTGCAGTACACAATGTATCAGACCATTCTCTAATTTGAAGGTTGCAGATATTGAAGAATATCTCCAATAAAAAAAATAAAAAAACCTATCAAGCTGAAACGCTAAAATTAGTCATATTTCAATAAAAAAGTACATAAAAGTGCATTTTAAGGGATTCTTTTGCCAGTTTAAGCTCTATTTTTGTGTATGTGTGTTCCAAACAATGCATCAACATAAATCCAATCAGTGTCAAATATGGCTAGAAATAGTATTCCCGTTCCTTTTGAAAGGCAGTAATCCTTTGAAGTATTCAATGTAAAACTGTTGCTAACACATTTAATAGTACTCCTGACTTCACATACTAACCTGGACTTCCAGATCAAGTGATTATAGCCCAGCAAGGGAAGTGCAGAAAACACACCTAAATCCATCTGCGTTCACATTCTCGTCTTGCACTCTCTGTTCTCCATTTCAGCATTTAGAAGACAATAGGTTGAATTGGCAGATACTGTTTATGGACCCCTGAGGTTGGTTTTATCGATTCAATCTTAGTTTTATTGAATTTTTGATAACCGGAATAGGGTTTGCAGGGAGAGCAGGAATATCTGAAAGGTCTGTACTGGGCATTTTCTGATGGAGTGGAAAAGTGAGAAAAAAGTGTTAGGACACATAATTTCAAGCACAAATGGAATTAGGAACATGTCCAACAATGCCAAGTGTGATGCATTATTAAATTCTCCCACTGCCATAATGGTTTCAGTCACGTCCAACCACTTTATTTTGGCCTTGTAGGTAATGAAAATAAGGAGGATTGCATAAAATTTACATAAGTCTTGTCTGGGTCTTAAACTCATGGTCCTTCACCCTTCCTCTCTTTGCCATTTGGGTGGGCAGGGGATCCTGGCACAATGAGAAATGCAGTCAATCTACCCTTCTGCTAGGATGTCTACAAAGGTTGAGAAATCAAGTGACATGCTATGGTGAATGCATGAATGCTTGCAGGTGGAGTCATAGAACTGAAGGGTTGGAAGGGACAATGAGGGTCATCTAGTTGAACCCCCTGAAATGCAGGAATTTTCTGCTTGAACTCAGGACCCTGAGATTAAGAGTCTACCAACTGAGCTATCCAGGAGGATAGCAAACAACAGCTTCTCATCCATGGCTGTGTGGAACAGGTCTCTGGACCACTTGCAGCATCCCCCAAACTCTACCTATCATGGAGTTATTGGTGCCTTGTGCGATTTACTACTATGAAACGAAACTCGAGTACCTGAGGAGCTTGCAGTGATACTGTTGTCGGAAGGGTTTCTGGTTGAGAGGCCATCTCTGAATCTGTATCAAGTGCTTCCTGAAAAGGCAGAAACAAAAATGGTATGAGCAAGATCCAACATAACTTTAGCACCAGGCGTTTAAGAGTTGATGCTGTAGCATAGCTGGTAGCACACAAGCTTAATTATCACACAGTGGGTGGCGCTGTGGGTTAAACCATAGAGCCTAGGACTTGCCGATCAGGTTGGCGGTTCGAATCCCCGCGATGGGGTGAGCTCCCGTTGCTCGGTCCCTGCTCCTGCCAACCTAGCAGTTCGAAAGCACGTCAAATTGCAAGTAGATAAATAGGTACCGCTCCAGCAGGATGGTAAATAGAGTTTCTGTGCGCTGCTCTGGTTCGCCAGAAGCGGCTTAGTCATGCTGGCCACATGACCCAGACGCTGTAAGCCGGCTCCCTCGGCCACTAAAGCGAGATGAGCACCGCAACCTCAAAGTTGTCCGTGACTCGACCTAATGGTCAGGGGTCCCTTTACCTTTATAACAGTGGTGCTGCAGCATCTTCCACAAGCACCCTCCTTCATTAGAGGCTTTTAAGCAGAAGTTGGAGGGTCGTCTATCACAGATTTTTTATTTCAGATTCCTGCATTGCAAGTGGTTGGACTACATGACCCTATGGGTACCTTCCAACTCTACGATTCTATTATTCACTTAACATGCAGAGCATGCGGAAACCTAAGTTTGGAAGTAATACTTTCCCCCCTACACTTACTGCTGTGGTAATGTATTTTACACAGTGTCCTGTTTATACACTGCTATTTCACCCTGTTTAATCTGCAGGGTGAAGGGGAAAACAGTGATTCTCTCATATTCCCTGGCACTGTGTGTGGGGAGGATGGTGTCTTTGAAAAGGGCAATGCAGTGGTACCTTGGGTTACAACACTTCGGGTTACAGACTCCGCTAACCCAGAAGTAGTACCTTGAGCTAAGAACTTTGCCCCAGGATGAGAACAGAAATTGCATGCTGGCGGCGCGGCGGCAGGCCCCATTAGCTAAAGTGGTACCTTAGGTTAAGAACAGTGCTCCGAAACGAATTAAGTTCTTAACCCGAGGTACCACTGAATGAGCTATTAATGTCAAGGAGGATAGAAATAGTTACACACTATTCCTGAGATTTTTCCATACCACCTATTTTAAGCATTCTGGGGTAAGTACTGTAAACTCCTGCCTCTTACAGGTCTTCCAGGATTAGGTTCAACAACCTATTGCTGGCCAAGTGCAAACAACAGGCAAATATTCAGCATTAAAATGACAGTATCTACACAACACGGGTGCTCCAAACAATTAAAAGAGTCTCGTTGCATCTTAATGACCAACAAATTTACCATGGCACAAGATTTCACGTTGACAGATGCATGAAGTGAAATCTTAGTTGGCAGGTATATAAAGAAGAAAATTGTACGGTGGGAGTTGGATGACAAAAATGATCACAGCTTAAATTTATATTAAACAGGCACACCTTTAACAGCACAAGATTGGTGATAATTGCTGAGATGACTGTATTAATACCTGAAGGGGGCAGGGAACCATTTGTAAGAAACAGTCAGAGATAGCAAAGGAACCATGGCATTGGTAAGCTAATTAACACATGTAATGTGATAAAAATCTTTTGTCTCAATTTAACCTAGAAGTGATGCCACTAAAGTGATCGATGAATTGCAATTCTGTTGTTACATTTGATTGGCTATAGTGGACTGGATGGATCTTTGACCTCATCTAGCAGGTATCTTATGTTCTTAATATGCTGAAGCTGTCAGAAATGGAAAATGCTAATTTTTAACTGCTGTTTTCAAAGTAAACATGGATTTATCAATGCAATTTCAAGCCTGTTTTTTTGCTCCCAAACCAATCTCCTTTTCCTCACCTAGGCCTCTCTGCATTATGCAAAGTATCTCCATGAGGAACAAGAAAACAAAGTAGCCCCAAAACATCATGTTTCAGAAGCTGTGGGAATCAGAGTACAGTGGTGCCTTGGTTTAAGAACAGCTTAGTTTATGAACAACTTGGATTCAGAACGCTGCAAACCCAGAAGTACGTGTCTTGCTTTGTGAACCTTGCCTTAGGAGCAGAACATGTTCCGCTTCCCATTGAGTGTAATTTGAGTCCCCCGCTGCTATGGGAAAGCAAGCCTTGGATGAAGAACGCTTTGGTTTAAGAACAGACTTCCAGAACGGATTAAGTTCGTAAACCAAGGTACCACTGTACTACAGTTGTATGAGAAGTTTACCTTAGTTTCTGTTTTATCATGATCACTCGTATCAAGACAGCTAGCATCTTCATTCACTTCCTCCTGTCACAAAACAGAACAAAAATTAACATCTTAAAAAGGACAGCAAGACCATGATGCAAGACTAACCTACACGGTTGGAATTAGAGGAATGCCAACTTAAGAGGATGAATGTGAGGCAACTTTCCTGTCCCCTCCTCCTGAAAAGCCTCTCCCAAGGCACAAGGATATGGATTCCCTGAATTGGATGGAAAGTATTTCTGGTATTAATTGATAAAAATCTGGGAGAAGTGCTCTCCATAAACTAAGCTGTGGGAAGTGCCTTCGCCTGATTTTTCTCTGATCTCTCACTGCTCCCTGTGCCAGTGTGCACCCTCTGACTCTTGGGAGAGGCTTCTTGAGAACAGGACACAAGTAGATTCAAATATTTCGTTGGAGTCCAAGAACAATATGCTGAAGGAAAATAGTTGGTAGCAGTGTTTCACAAAGGGAAGGCTTGCAAAGAAGGATTTTGACAGATGGGCAGCCCCGCCACTGTCAATCATTCAGCATCTTAATGATGGCATTTGAGTGAGTGACAGGTACATGATTCCACACACCTGTAGGATTTGGCCCGCAAGGCTGGTCCTGATTAGGATCTGCCACCCAAAAGGTTCCCCACCCCTGCCCTAAATCCAGACTAAAGCCAAGCAAGTTCTTTCATCTCAGCAAGAGGCCACCTCCCAACCCCACCCCGCAACAAATGCAGCTTTGATCAAATGAGAGAGTCTGACCAGAAGTGTTTGATAGTGAGACAGATTCTGTTACAGCTTGAATTGCTGGAGCTGCAGAGATATTTTTTGCACCTGTACATATATGTATCTGCATCGCCTACAAACTGCAACAGTAAACTATTCAGACCTTAAGCTGTGTGTTGACTGGAACTGGGAGCAACTTTTGCTACATGGGTATCTCCCAAAACATGTTATGTGCAGATAACACATACATCCCTCTCACTAACCCTGCTGACTCTGGAATCACCTAGGAATCTTCCACAGGATGTCTAAAATAACTGGAAAAAGCAACTTGTAGTGAGAAGGCTGAACTGTGTAAAACCTTTTACTTGCATTGCCTGCTAATTCCTATGTTATTTTCACTTGTATTGAATTGTTCAAAGAAATCTCATTGGCTGTCATAGGCAACCAATGAATTCACCACCTATTTAAAAACTCTGTTCCCAGGACTGAGGAATTAATCCTATAGTTCTGGTACCACTTCCTGGCAGCATACACAAAAAAACTCAAATCAATAGTAAATAAAATTACCTCTTCAGTCTTTATTTTTTTGGGAGACTCTTCTTTATGAGGGGATGATGTCCTCTTCACACCTGCTACAGGGCTAGTTACTTTCGGTGTGGCGTTTCCTGAAGGTCTCTGTGGTTGGTTGACAAGACGGGTTGAAGAAACTACTCTAGAGATGGTAGGCTTTGGTGGTGGAGAGATGGCTGGCTGTGTGGCAGTTTGAGGAATGCTTTCACTTGAAGAACCTTGGGAAATATATTGTAACGATTACCATGAAATTAAACATTCAGCATGTAATCCCACGAGCAAGGCTGTACATTTAGAACTAAAAATAAATAAATCAAGAGTTCTGTGCCTAAGCAATCCAAGTCCTACACTGAGGAATTTTGTGGCCTGGATAATTTTCTCAAATTTTGCAAATCTCCAGTGTTTTCATATTGTATGTTATTTGTTACCCAAATTTGCTGTTTTATACAATTTATTCCAGCTTTCCAAATCATGTGGCTGAGGGACACTATGGGCCATCCTCACTGATTCAACACACCTCTCTGGCACACTTTAAAACATATATTTATGTCTCAAAAGACTACCAGTTCTCTTTAAAAACAAATAAGAGCCCAGTTTCTCAGGAATCAACACTTTATACTTCTTTTGCACTCCCACAGTATCACAACACATGTACAGCTCTGCTCAAAGACATTTCAGTTTTCAAGGTCAAACTGCATTCAACAAGAACACTAAATGGCTACTTGGTGGGGTGGAGGAATCAAGTGTTTATGTAATACATCATACTACAAAACATAGGTTTCAATACTTAATCTTGCCCTTGGGAAATCTGGTATTGCATTAAAAAGGTTCTAAACCTCGTTGTTACTGAGCTTTAAGCAATGACTGAAGGCTCAACAGCCATGAGTTCTGTCTTTCAGTGCTCAGAGCTCCACGGCAGGAAATACTGCCATCTGAAGGCATGCAATACATCGAATTTATAATTCACAGTATTTATGCTGAGTTTAAAATCTGGGGCTCCTTGTCAGAGCTCTCAATGCCATGACAGAGAATTCCTAATACTGACGACCTGACAAAAGCGTAACTTTGTTACTGTCTAGAGGAAAGACAACCGTTGTATCACATTTCCCTAGCATTAAGATACTGACCAGCACTGGACAGCTGGTTAAATAATGGGTTATTATTCACATGTTTTATTACATGATCACTCTAGGGCAGGATAAGATTTTCTGTTTCCATATTGCCAAAATATTTTAGGGGTGGGTGACAAGGACAATAAAGCTGGTAAATAACTTCGATTTTGTCAGAGGAACAATGCCGCTTAGCTGCTGTGCAATCATTGTGTAACCATATTGTGAAGAGCACAAAGACCATTTTAAAAGATTCTGAACTTCCAAAAGTAATTCTGCTGTTTGCATTTTGGCTGCTTTATCAGCATGTAATTTCACAATACAAGTTGCAAAGTATATGACAATATTTGTACTGCAAATAAGTTTCTGCCAAGTGGCAAATCACCAACAATTTTAAAGAGAGAGAAAAATGACTTAAGGGACAACCAACTTAGAAAGGTAGTATTTGCATAATATTATTATGTTCCTACCCCCTGAGCTTTCACTGGAATTTGTTTGTGGCACAGTGACTTCAGAAGCCTGTATGTTGGTCACAGATGCTGCCGTCACAGCTGGAGGAGGACTGCTTCTGCTAAAATAATTTGTTTGAAAAAACACAACACATTCATGAATTAAAGCAAGCCCACACAACTTGCAACTCAAATAGTTCAGCAGCATCTAGAGAGGCTTGATAAGCCTCCTGGATTTACTAACTCCCTAGGGGTGTACAAACAGGATAGCTGAACCTGGCAAGCCAGAATACATGGCTGAGGGGCTGCATTCAGCTTGGTGGGCCACAATCTGTACGTGCTCGAATCACAATTATCAGCCTATAAATTTCAATCCATCAGAAAGCACCAACTTGGTGAAACACCCTCATTGGCAATTCTGCACAGAGTGTTAGAAGAGACAGGCCATCAATGATAGGAGACAAAACATAAAGAGAAATAATGCTTGCTTTTGTCTGAATAACTACTCTAGCACCAGGAAGTTCTTGTAAAAGCACTATGGTTGTGGTGGCTGAAACAGTAGCATGGGAAGAAGGAGCAACGATGCTTAATTAGTACACCTTGAAAGTAGGGATGGATGTTCTGCATAGATGGAAATGTGCCGAGACAAGGAAAACAAACCCAGCAAGCATTTGTTTCCTTTTACTTTGAGATAAATGTGGTTTAGAGAATGTTGTCATCAGATAGCCGAATTCTTACCCCTGAGAGCTTCCAGAACTGTTCAATGGACTTGTCTTCATAGCACTAGTAGGAGAAGGCACAGATGTGCTGTTATCACTATCCATAGATAAGTCTAGGCTGCTGTCGTTCAGCGCTGTCAACTTGACCCCTTCTGTCGAATGCTGAAATCGGTGAGACCATAAATCACAAAATGCTATTCAGGAGCAGTAAGAAACCCTACTGTAATTTGGCAGAAAAATAGTGACATCCTATATGGCCACCTGTCAGCAGGACAGACTTACGATGGTGCAACAGGAATTCCCCCCGCACTGCCAAAATCTGCCCTGGAAGTGGGAGATCCTTCAGGGCAGATTTGGGAAGGGGATGGGTTACAGAGAAAGAGAAGTCTGCTCATACCATGCCTGTTATCTTTAATTCACTCTCTCCTATATATCAATACGAAAGCTTTGTACATGTGCAAATCTCTCCCCTCACTGACAAGAGTAATGCCTGATGTGGGCTTGAGTGAGGCATGTCTAACTGACACCACATCAGAAAAATTCTCCATTATTTCCTAAAATTTACCTTTTTGGAGGGCCAAAAAGCAAGCAAGCAACATTGCACAAACTGGATCGGATGCTGCTTTCTTATCACTATGAGGGGGAGTAGAAAAGACCAAGTGTCTTATTACAAAGTTGAGATTGCTTCATAAGCAACATTTGAATAGGAACATAGATGCTTCCGTACACCCAACTTTGCAGTAGGTCAGTGATCCCTCCTCTTTGCCTTTTCTTATGCAATGCCCATCTCTGGACTTTATGTGAAAGGGTATTCCAGATGAGCTGGTACTTAAAAAAAATAATAATACTTGGGGTAAGGTAACTTCATTTTCTCACAAGTTCAACAGACCTGCTACAGCAAGTCTGAGACTTGCTGCATAAGGCTGAAATCACTGTTGACAGATGTCAAAGCAGTATCTCTGCGAATGCCTCTGAGGATTTTTTTAAACATTGTTCCTTTTAATCCTTGTCCACTGTTAAAAATGAGCAAGTTTCACTAACTTGAAATGCTTCAGGAATTCTGAGCAGTTACCACCCAAACTACAAGTCAAAGATAATCCCAGAATCATGTCAGAGAAGACAAGAAGAGTGGGTTGCCTACAGAGAATTTGGGTATCCTATAATTATGACTACAAATATTTTATGACAAGTTAGTATCATCAGAAATCTGGGATACTAGAATATGCTTGTATTAAGAGTATACACACATATATTTGCCAGTTCATTTGAAGCTTTACCTTTTTCTTTTTCTGAAGCACATGACTAGGTAGCAATTGATGAAGTTGCTTCCTTTTAACATGCATTGCAGCAATTTTCATTTCCATCTCAAACATCTTGCTGTTTATTGCTTGCCTATAAACTATATAACGAGAAGACCGTTAAGATGTTTTACAGTTGGAGAAAGCCCATTACTTGCCTGTCCTGAAAGAAATTTGCATTCCTGAGAATTCTGCTTTTGGAATGAAAAACGGTACTTCAATCCTGAGAAAAAGGAATATGCACAGTGCCGCATCATCATGCCAAATGCCTTTCTCCTAACTTTTCAAAAGGCATTATGTGATTTTTACTATCTTTGCCTCAAAGTTTATCCCAAGGTGGCAAAGAAAAAGTGTTGTTACATCTTGTATAGCACCTCCTCTTGGCTGTAGGCAGGGTCACATTGCTCAGACGCTAAGGGACGGGGTTATCCACCTTCCCAGACTGACCTCACATGGCTAGCAAGTTAACAGGATTTTGCTGTAGCTCATAGTTCAGGTTCAAAAAGCTGCACCTACCCAATCACAATTGGGGGAACAGAGATAATAACCAAGGTGGTGTAAGTAATTCTGCAGAAATGTTGCATGAAGCCTCTTTTCCTTCTTGCCTTCTTTAAACTTCAACACTGCTACTAGCAATGTGGTTGCTCCTGCAAATCTGTTTTCCTCTCTTAGCACCACCAAATCACAGGACACATTGCAGCTCCCCCTGCACTTTCTAAGCCCCCTCTCTGGTCCCCCGAAAACCTGGCCCTGAAATTCTCTGCAGCAGCATTTCACAAGGGCTTTATGCAAAACAAAATAATCATACAGTGGTGCCCCGCAAGACGAATGCCTCGCAAGACGGAAAACTCGCTAGACGAAAGAGTTTTCCGTTTTGGAGGTGCTTCGCAAAACGAATTTCCTATGGGCTTGCTTCGCAAGATGACAATGTCTTGCGAGTTCCTGCTGGTTTTTCCCCCCTCCCCCCCCCTTTTTCTAAGCCACGATCAGCAGATAAGCCGCTAAAAGCCACTAATCTGTCAATGGGCTTGCTTCGCAAGACGAAAAAACCGCTAGACGAAGAGAATCACAGAACGGATTCTTTTCGTCTTGCAAGGCACCACTGTATAGACTTCTTTACATAAACACATTTTTTTCCTGCAAAATTATGGGCCTGATACAACAACTTACGGTTTAGCAAGGCAGTGCAAAGAAGAACACTCCCAAAGAGCTGCTCTTAGCCACTTTGCTACTCCCTGCCAGACCTTTTTACTGTCACACTAAGCCAAGGTTTGGCTTGGCATGTTGTCTGAATTTGGTCTTGTGGTTACGATCTCTCCTCACTAACCACAAGCTGTAGCCAAGAACAAACCATGGCTTAGTTTGGCAGCTATAAGGACTGTGGGGGAGCTGCAAACTCCTCTTTGGGAAGTCATATGTTTGCAGTGTGAACTGGAAGTGGGAGTTGGTATTAACAGCAAGATGAGAGACTAGTGTTCCACTATGAAAACATGACACCTTCCTATAACTCCAATGCAATATGCAAGTTGGAAAGAAGGAAGTTCCGTGTCAGTGAACCTTAACACAGGGATGTTAGTGTAAGAATGGAAATTCCTGTACTGCCTTGCTATGATAAACAATGCTTCAGAAGTGGAATCTCTCTCAAGAGAAACCTGAACTTTAGAGCTCTTTCTATCCAGGCTGCCTCTTAATGGTCTTTTTTTGCTTCACAATTCTCCATTTCTATCTTTTAAAGAAAAGCTTCTTTAAAAGTTAACCCTTTTTTGCAATGTCGAAAAGTGGACAGCATTCTGCCTTTTCAGCCCTCACTAACTGCCACTATGATGATCACAGAGAACCAACAAGTTTTAATACACCACAGAGAGCCAGTGTGGTGTAGTGGTTAAGAGCGGTAGACTCCTAATCTGGGGAACCGGGTTCGCGTCTCCGCTCCTCCACATGCAGCTGCTGGGTGACCTTGGGCCAGTCACACTTCCTTGAAGTCTCTCAGCCCCACTCACCTCACAGAGTGTTTGTTGTGGGGGAGGAAGGGAAAGGAGAATGTTAGCCGCTTTGAGACTCCTTAAAAGGGAGTGAAAGGCAGGATATCAAATCCAAACTCTTCTTCTTCTTCTTCTTCTTCTTAATATTGCTATGTGACTATTTTGCATGTTATGATTCAGATGGGATACAGACAACTGGTCCACTGTGGAAGCTGCAGCACAGGGTGTGACCAACTTTGCTACAATGGTTACTACTGGCCCTGGTCACAGGATCAGACAATTTATACCAACGAATGTTGAAATAATTGTTTTGAAGGAAAATGTTTTGCTAGCAGTTGTCAGTAACTGCAAGGACATCTGTGATCCAAGGCAAATCACAATTAACTTAGCTGTCATATTTTTAGAGATAGAACAATTTCCATGAGTCAAGCTTACCAGTGTCAGTAAAAGACTGAATGTCATATGTAAGATCAACACTCAGATTTTCAGAGTTCTCAGTTTTCTTAAACACTAACCCAATCACCCACATTGTACGAAACTCTTCCCTGGAAAAAAATAAAAATAAAGTAAAAACTACCATCACAAATGAAAACAGCAGAAAATTCTAAAAATACACCTTTCAGTAACCAACCATTTCCAACTAGTATTAATTAATTACTGCTACTCTTCAGTGGCCAGCCACAGAAAAAATCATATTGGATGCCATAATACAGTCACAAAAAACCTGAATAACTTGAGAAACGTCATGGTCTTAGGAATATTTCACTTTAAGTCATAATAGATCTACTTCTGATTTACAAAAGAAAATATGCTAAATGTAACGTTCAATAGAAGGCCAAGTTTGCCAATCTGAGTTTTAGATCCACATTAGAATTCCAGCTCATTAGTGTGATTTTCTTCAATGTGATGCAAACCCCCCCCCCACCACATTTATTATTTTTACCTTTCAAATGCATAAACTGCACCACTGATTTTGGTCTTAAGTAATTTGCAACAAGCAATGCCTCTCCAAAAATAGATACACAACAGCATTTGACTGTTTTGACAACAATAAATGTTTTCAGCTGGGACTGTCTGGTGCCTGATCTATAACAGGAAGGTAGAACCAGAGGTGCTATTTTGCAAACAAGGCCTAGAAAGTTTAGTTTCCCATTATGTGCAAATGTGGCTAGTGTCTTCAAGCTAGCTCTTGTGCAACAGTTCAGCACAAATGTTATATATTTTTTCTGCTAGTACACTTCTGGATTTAAACCAGCACTTGTAACACAGTAGAGGTAGTTTAAACTATATATTGTTTAACACGCACAGCATCAATCTTTCTAATGGTTTCCATTTCCTGTATGTATTGACAAAGAACAAGAGAGTTCCTCTTCTGAATGATGTTTTTATATTAAAAGAAGTGTAAATCTTGGTAAAGCATTTGACAATACTAACAGTAAGCCTGATTCCCACCCTTTCACTTTCAGTAAGAAGTTTCTGCCAACAGTCTTATTAAGAGCCTTACTTGTCAGGATTTTCCTTGGGTGCCGGGAATGACTGAGGATTTACATGAGCCAGTGTGATGAATTCATTCTTCTCCAAGCTTCCAACCAAAATACGGATTTTTGACTCTACCAAGCCAACCCTGAATACAAATAAACTTGTTAATACTGAATACTGCAAGTAAAGATACTCTTTTTTTTAGTTGAGAAAAGGAAGCTCCAATTCAACTAGTACTGGAAAAACACAAAAACTGGAAGGTAAGTACACTTGTAATGAAATAATTTTTACTATGTGTACTCTGGGTAAGTATCCAGAGATGCCATGAACACAGTTCCGTTCACAACTGAAGGAGGTTGGGAAAGCCCTTCAAACAGTGTGGGAGGTGGCAAAAAGGATGTAGGAGGAATGGGCAAAAAATGCTTCTTTCTCATTCTGTTAAAAGGATCAAAAGTCCTTCTGTTAACTTTTGTCCTTTTTTGCTTTTATACTCCTAAATAAAACTTTACATCTACAATTTGTTTCTGGATTTTGATCCCCGCCCCACTGCCGGCCATCCCATTAATATTAAACATTTTGGCATGAAAACTGAGAACTCTCAGAATAGCCCCAAAAGGGCTCATAAAAACTGAATGAACTGTTTATACAAGAAAGAGAAGAGGGGAAATGCTGCAACATAGACTCTTCCCCATAATCCTAATGCTACAATACCATAGCTGTCAACGTTGCCCCTTTTTTTAAGGGAAATTCCCTTATTCCGAATAGGATCCCTCGCAAGAAAAGGGAAAAGTTGACAGCTATGCAATACTATACATAGGTATCAAAGAGTTAATTTGCTAGCCTGAACTATGAGTAACTCAGGAAAAGTGCTTCATCAAGCTCAGCCTAGCATGCCCTTCCCCTTCCATTGTATTTTAAGGCAGGAGTTCCTGATAGCTCTAATTAGCATCTGTGTTAAGACAGGTGGTCCTGCATCCAACTGCTCCTTCAGAATGACTTGTGCAGCCTGAAACATCTTCACATCCTTAGAATATGCACTAATTATTATTCCAGTTACAGATAGGTAGCCGTGTTGGTCTGCCATAGTCAAAATAAAAAAATTCCTTCCAGTAGCACCTTAAAGACCAACTAAGTTAGTTCTTGGTATGAGCTTTTGTGTGCATGCACACTTCTTCAGATACACTGAAACAGAAGTTGCCAGATCCTTCTATATAGTGAGAAGGTGGGGAGGGGTATTACTCAGAAGGGTGGTGGCAATCTCCCATTCCCACCACCCTTCTGAGTAATACCCCTCCCCACCTTCTCACTATATAGAAGGATCTGGCAACTTCTGTTTCAGTGTATCTGAAGAAGTGTGCATGCACACGAAAGCTCATACCAAGAACTAACTTAGTTGGTCTTTAAGGTGCTACTGGAAGGATTTTTTTTTATTTTGACTAATTATTATTATTATTTAAATTTATATACCGCCCTAAGAACCACAGGTCTCAGGGCAGTTCATAGGATAAAATCACAATATAAAAACACAAAACATAAGATCAAAATAAAAACAATAACAATGATTCAAATGAAATGTTAACTTTAAAAGGGGGAAGGAGGCATAGGGAGTGGTCATATACTCACCACTCTAGTCGCTGTTTTTCTGTTGGTGCACTTGCTAGAAGTACAATATAATGCCTGTGAAGATAAAAAAACAAACATACTATACGATCTTGATTTTGAAAGTTCAGATTATAACTGGTATATTTTCAACACCTCATGAATTTCCAATAAATGAAATCTCATTGTAAGATTAACAATGCCTTCATAGATAGCTTCAGTCAATGGGAAGTGAATATTCATTATGTCTAAGCTACAATTAAAATTCAGGTGACCTTTAGAAGTTATTAAGTTGTTAACATTTATCTGAAAGAGTTGTATTTGTCAAAAATGTATTAACTAATAACATTAGTAGAATCAGCAGAAATACACTCACCAGCCACGTAACTGTAACTGAGAGCAAACAGGGATAAATCATAATGGGGTGGGGGGACTTTATTGGGAAGGGTAACATAAATGTATTTTTAATCAAAAGAAGCAGGCAGGTGTTATTTTTACAGTGCACTGTTAAGAAATGCTCTTCTAAATATTAGACACCCCCATGATCCATACCAAGAACTGTGATAAGACTGGTAAAGAATCAAAATAGTCCTGGAATACTACATGAATGAGCAGAGCCTTTGCAAGGCTCAAGTGACACCTCAATCCTAAATACAGATTCCAATCCGAAATACCAAATGTGTTTTGCTGTGTACGAATCGGCAGTATCGTTCAGTTGTGTGCCATCAACGCTATCCCTTTACTATTGAAATAAAATACTGCATTTGTGGGCACGTGATTTCTACGTGGTCTATGAGAACACCTGTGGCAGGATGCAGTAGTGCAATGCAGAAAGCAGAATTTAGCAAACTCTTTGCATGTGCCGATTAGACTTTAATATAGACGGAAGAGCCGCAGCTCAGTATTTATTTTTCTATCCAATTTATATACCACCCTTCCTCCCTTGCAAAACTGCCAGATCAAGGGAGATTTTCAGGGGAGAATCAGGTGGAAGAATTCAACATCACCAACTGCTCCAGCATATACTGCCCCCACAGCAGCATTACAAAGCCAACAGGCAGTTGGATCTAGATCTGCTGTTCATCCACTTTTGTGAGTTGGATCCAGCAGAGGCTCCTGCTCCACAAACTGGACACTCCCATGGGCAGAGGGTGGCAGTTTTTGCCTTTTTCCATGAGGCCCTCAGCTGTTACAGAGGGTGCTGCAACACTTGGGAGCAGATTTTTGTGGACAGAGGGCTATAGGAATGAAGGGGGAACTGGCCTCTATTGAGCAAACATGATTTACTTGATCCCTGAGAATACTGTCTCTCTTCCTCCTGCAGGAGCACCCATTTTTGTAGAGTTCTGCTCCATGCCAATCCTGAACACACCCCAGGACTGGGAATATTGATTTGCAAATGTGGGCCTGTTGGACATGTTAAAAAGAATAAAACTTGTGCTTTTCAGAAAGGTTCTTTGTAAGAAAGCAGAATCTTATCAGAACCATTCTTAGAAACTGGCGCAAAAACATGCACGTTAACAACTGATTGTTATAAGTAGCAATTTAAGCAAGTCCCAGTTTACAGCTCTTAAGGTTAGTATTAAAATAAAAATAGGGGAAAATTGCGAAGGTCTGGAATCTTTTCATACACACAAATTAAATATAATGGAGGCTTGAGCATCTTGGTGCCAGTATGTACAGGTTCTTTTCTGAGTGGATGTCATCATTAAGTGGCTCTTCCTCCCACAGTAGCAGTCTAATTGTTGTTGTTTTTCACAGGAATAATATATAACTCATAATATACCAACAGAATATAATAAATATAATTTTTTTAATGCTAGAAGCAGGTTTTTTTAAAGTTATGTCACAGTATGAAATAATTTGCAATGCTATCTGAAGGGCAAAGGACACTTTCTGAAAACCATTTTACAATATGAATACTGGTGGAATTAAAGTTACAGATGGGTAGCCGTGTTGGTCTGCCATAGTCAAAATAAAAAAATTCCTTCCTGTAGCACCTTAAAGACCAACTAAGTTAGTTCTTGGTATAAGCTTTCGTGTGCATGCACACTTCTTCAGATACACATCTGGAATTAAAATTATGGTGATTCTTAAGAGTGTGTTTTTTGTTGACTGCAACTTTAAATACCAGTCTCCTAAATAGGCCAATCAAACTGTTTCTATTGTAACCATAAACATTTGGAGTTAAGCTTTAGCTGGTTTCTGTAAGCACACAGATGAGAAATTGGCATTTGGAGAACAAACATGGTTTACTTAGCTCCATGTGTAGCTACCAAACACCCTGATCAAAAAAATCTGATCTAGATAAATTATGGATCTAGTGTGCACAAGAGTTTATTGAAGATTAGATTGCAGTCAGCATAATTTGTAGAAATGCAGACAACTCTGACAAGCAATACAGTTGGATTTCTTATTACAGTGGTGCCCCGCAAGACGAATGCCTCGCAAGATGGAAAACTCGCTAGACAAAAGAGTTTTCCGTTTTGGAGTGCTTTGCAAAACGAATTTCCTATGGGCTTGCTTTGCAAGACGACAATGTCTTGTGAGTTCCTGCTGGTTTTTTTTCTTTCCCCCCTTTTTCTAAGCATCTAAGCCGCTTATCAGCTGATCCGATCAGCAGATAAGCCACTAAAAGCCGCTAATAGCGCTAATCCACTAATCCATCAATGGGCTTGCTTCGCAAGACGAAAAAACCGCTAGACGAAGAGAATCACAGAACAGATTATTTTCGTCTTGCGAGGCACCACTGTAGTTGGCATGTAGGTTTTTCAGCTGGAGTCCAACACTGTAGTCAGGGCTGGGGCTTCAAATTTTTATAACTAGACTCCCACGAGAGGTGGTGGACTGACTCTCCTTCCTTGGACGTTTTAAAGCAGAGGTTGGATGGTCACCTGCCATGTATGATCTTGTTGAGATTCCTGCAGGGGGTTGGACTTGATGACCCTCAGGGTCTCCTTCCAACTCTACAACCCAGGATTCATCAAACCATTATCCAAGACTGTGGAACTCCCTCTGAACTGAGATTAGACAGGCTACCCTCCTTGCTGAGCTTGAGAGCGCATGACTTAAGACTTTCTTGTTCCAGCAGGCATTTTAAGATTGTACTTGGTTCTATGATTAATTTGTACTGCTTTATTGACCCATTTTCTGTGGATTGGTTTTATGTACACAGCTTAGATATGTGAATAATTAAGCAGTATATAAATGTCTTAAGTCTACAGAATAATTACTAGAGTAATTATGAACCCAAAGGTTTTTTTGTTTGTTTGTTTTAAACAGACCTTTCTAAAGTGATCATATGGCGACATCTAGAAATTCCTATTCTGAATTTTTTGGTGAATCAATTGAGGAAAAGCAGACTAGTTCATGTTCATCCTTTACTGCAAGGGGAGCTGTTGTGCAGAGTGCCACTGGTATACACAAGCTCTTGGGAATTGATAAAGGAACTCTCTGGATTCTGACCTTTTGAATAGTGTCAAGCGTCAGGGACATGGATTTATCATATATCATTACAAATATTTTCCTTGCTGGATATTATTTTCTGGCCTATTTGCTGCCTTAATTTAATGGATAGATGGGAAACCACTGCTCCTCCAGATGTTCTTAAGACAGCAATTCCCATTAGTTCCAGCCTCCAATACTAATGATCAGGGTTGATGGGAGCTATAGTCTAGCAATCTCTGGAATGTCACAGGCTTCCCTTTCCTGATTGAACGCCTAGTCAACAACATTTTGCATTTGACTCATTAGCCTTCTTTTTACAGCCACTGATCATACTAGTCTGGCAACTAGATCTCTGTTTTTAACCCCCAAACATACTTAGAGGCTACTTTATTTCATTTTCTCACAATATTGGTTGTTGTTGTTTTAACCAAAGGAAATTAATATTAAATAATGTGTGTATGCTAATCTTTCATGCATCGGCTGGAAGACAAAAAGGTGATTTAGCACTGGCAGGAGGATCCTAAAACATCTTCTCAAATTAATACCATGGATTTTAACATAACTTCTTTCACATATACCTGTATCATAATGAAATTTCTGCTTATATTGCTATATAAGTGACAACACATATAGGAACCAGACAGGGAGAAGACTGAATATGTTTCGGGCAAAGTATTCATGACCTAGTTATCCAACCTTTCAATTTCAAAAGCTGGATAACACTAAATGTATACCAAATCCGTTTTTCTTCCTTGATTGTCAGAAAACCTACTGCAATTATTTTTTTGTTTTTTTAATCTATGCAGCACCTGAATTAAGAAACCTATGACAATTGAGACACTGATATCATTTCTAACTGATGGATAAGAAAGGTTTAAAAGTTAAAGGTACCCCTGCCCGTACGGGCCAGTCTTGCCAGACTCTAGGGTTGTGCGCTCATCTCACTCTATAGGCCGGGAGCCAGCACTGTCCGCACACTTCCGGGTCACGTGGCCAGCGTGACAAGCTGCATCTGGCGAGCCAGCGCAGCACACGGAACGCCGTTTACCTTCCCGCTGGTAAGCGGTCCCTATTTATCTACTTGCACCAGGAGGTGCTTTCGAACTGCTAGGTTGGCAGGCGCTGGGACCGAATGACGGGAGTGCACCCCGCTGTGGGGATTCGAACCACCGACCATGCGATCGGCAAGTCCTAGGCGCTGAGGTTTCACCCACAGCGCCACCCGCGTCCCACAAGAAAGGTTTACTTCATGATAAATTAGTCCTAGCATTCCTTCCACTTTGTCAAAATGAGGTGTTAAGAGAAACATCTTCAATATTCCTTGGAATACCAGGTGTGCACGCTCATTTTCCATTTTGACACAAAGTGGATTAGCCTTCCAAAATTTGTTTAAGATTCTAGCATTTGTAATGCAAAGAGTTAGAGGAATCAAAACACAGACGCATTATCATGATGATCAGTCTTATTTTAATGGGTGAAAAGCCGCATTGTCATTTTGTTTAGATTAATACATAACCACCCAATACAGAAAATGTTTAAGTTTCAGCTTGGAGTGGGCATCTGACCAGTTTTAACCAAGGGGAAATAAGGTAAGTTTAAAAATAAATAAAATAAACTATGTTACAACTTTCACCCAAATACAAGAAACAGTCAAGAAGCTTTCTTCTTATTAGGAACCCTTAAAATACCTGGCAAGTCTCAAGAAATCCTCCAGAAGAGAGTGCTTGCATTGCTTGCATTTAGTGGGTAACTTTTAAAATGTGTTTTACTAGTAAATGATTAGAAACCACAAATATCTTACATTCAAATGAAACGCATACATGTCCCATCATATTTAGGTAAAATTTGATCAATGTCGTGCAAAACAGGGACATCACATCTGTCCACTATAACTATTGCTAGTCAAGTTAGCCAGTTTAAATTAGTGTGAAAGTGTTAAAATAGATACTCATAAAACATCTTTCATGCCATAAAATACATACTTGTATTTTTGAAAGAAGTTTGGAGCTTCAAAAAGTTTGGACCACTCTGCCTTACTCAGCAAAATTTCATCTGTGATAGCAAGACCTGAATTATAAAAACACATTTCAGCCTTTTCATATATTATTATCTTCATCGGAACAACAGTTTACTGAACACAAGGAGTTAAGAGCATATAAATGAAAATACAGCTACCCAAATGAAAGCCAAATGAGTCAGACTCTTAGCCTACCTAGGTCAGCAATGTCACCTCTGACTGCCTAGTGGCCCTCAAAGCTTTCCAGCCCTGCCTGGAAATGATAGATCCTGAACCTGGAACCTTTTACATGCAAAGAAAGTGCTGAATCCCTGAGCTATCAGCCTGCCCCATAAGGAGATAATTTTGAAAGTTTGTTCATAATTTAAGTTACATGGTGGTGTACAACTCTGTACTAAGAAATAACCAACTACAGTTTATCTAAAGTTTCAGACCGAAGCTTCTTTCTCTGCCTTGATCTGTCCAAATGGGGGAAAAAATATTTTAAATAGGAAGTGGTAGGAATTGAACCCGGGACATAATGAATAGTATCACTGAACTATTTACTTATTTATTCAAATCATTACCAACCCTTCCATCCAAAGGAGCCCAGGGCAGAAAAAAATACTTTAAAAAAAACCAAACACCTCATTTATAGGGGCTATGTACAAGTAGTGTTTAAACAAGAAGTTGTGAATATCATGTTCAATTGTGGCTAAAATAATTATGATACAATACCATCTTTCGAGGTACTAAAACTGTCTTAAGCATCCTTTCTGACCAGCATTTTACCAGTGGAACAAGTTTCCAAGAACCCATTTTTCCCTCAGTATATCCAAACTACCATATATTTATTCCCAGCTGCTGTAAGCAAAGAGAGTACTGGGCTACTGCAATACACAGAAAAGCTGAAGCTGGATAAGAATCCACACTTAAGAATTGCTGCTTTCCAATCAGTTTGAAAATGCTATTTCTAAAAGCCTTTACAATTAGAAAAAGCTACTAGATAAGCATTAGCACAATGTCTGGATCCAAACTATCAACACACATAATCTAAGGAGGGTTATTTTCATTCTTTCGGGAATAGATGTTCAGAATTCCTTACCTTGCTTAAATTCTTCAACCATCACCATACGTGTAGAAACGGACACATTGTAGGTAGAGTTCTGCTGGGGGTATGCTGGTGTAATTATAGGCATAAGATGGTACCTATCACTGGGGTTTACCTACATATAATAACAGCCAATCAGTTTTCTTCAATCACATTTAAGTTAAAAAATGTGGATCTGTCCATTGAAAAAAAAATCCCTATGTTATATACCACTAGTGACGTCAGTGAGGTAATTAATACTGGCAGCCTACTTCAAACTCAGGAAAAGTGACATATTTTTAAGAGCAGATTAAACTTAATTATCTGTTTTCCAATTGCACCTGTACTGAATGCTAGCCTGTCTATAATTATGAAACTGGAGTGATACCTGACTGATACATGAAGAACTTTATTACCAGGCACACTATGGTCTGCAACCCTTTTGAAATATGTAGTGCATTTTTTCCCTGTTGTATATTAATTGTCATGAAGAGGCCAATTCAAAACGTAAAACATAAAAAACTAAGCACCCAACAGGATCAAATGTGTTTAACATATCCTTTATTTAGAACAGTATGTTTGATGAAGGAAGGAAACGTGCAGATGCATGTCAATACTTTTAAAGTTGTAATTATTTTAAGTTGAAACCCTACCATTTCCTTACATGGTTTTCTTTAGCTACCGGAGTACAAAGTACTTGTATTACATACTGCTCATATGCCAAAGGATAACAAGGCAAAAAACAATCATAACATCTGATGTGGGCTTTTATTAAAGTAAACTTTTTATTGAAAATGAACTGTACAGTCTTCATATACACCAATTTTTGCTTGTGTTGGTCAACCAACAGGCTCCGATTCCACGCACTGTGTAGTCACAATTCTGATATCCAACTGGGTTTCAGCAAGCCCAGAACTCGATTGTGATAGCCACATTCAATAGGGAGAAAAATACCCTATTTTATAATACATGACGTGTAATTCTTGCAGGAGCCCAGGTGCAAGTAATCCTATAGTACTGCTGAAATTAAGGAGATGTGGTCCTAATCAGTGCCAGATAGAAGATTACTGGGAGTCCCGTGAAAGTAACTTGAGTTTTCTAAAGGAAAAATGGGGAAAACTAATGGCAAAAAAGCTACTTACTATTCTTGGTTTAGTATAAACACCTGCCTACAGAGTAGACATAAGTTGGCATAAGTGTACAGTACTGGCCCAACTTTCTATGGTCATCACAGAAATCATAGAGTGAATAAATGGATGCAATACTCAATTTAAGTATACAGTCGAACCTCCGTTTATGTAACCCTCTGGTTACATAAACTTCAGGATGCGTGCACAGAAAACCTGGAAGTATTTTACTAGGTTTTGCCCCGCGCACATGTGCAGAAGCGGTCCCCAGGTTGCGGACACCTCGGGATCCGACCGGACCTCCGGAATGAATCCCTTCCGCAACCGGAGTTACCACTGTATTCACATTTTTAAGACTGTGCATTTGGGGAATTTTACAGCAAAAAAGAGAAATCCCGAGGCCAAAAAGGGGGGTGGGGGGGAGGAGAAGGCTTCAAGTAAAAACTTGGGACAAAATTAAGTGACAGCCTACATTTTACAGAGAAAGTATAGAAGTGCTGTAAAACTAACCAGTATTTGTATTTGTAACAAAGGTAGATTCCTTAGGGCTTAAGCAATTTGTTTTAAGCAGATTGATCTTATAGGGGGAAAAAATAATACACTAACCCTTGGGTCCCATACAGGCAAATTAAGATTGCATTCTTCTGGCTGTTTCAATAGCACTGGATTTGGCCATTCCCTGTTTAGAGAGATTGTAGCACTGAGTAAGAAAAGCACTTATTTATAACAACAAGCAAGCATGTTTGAATGTGAGCCTTCATTTTATACACCAGACGCAGCATCAGATGAAGCTTCTTTCAAAGGAAACTGCCTAACCAGCTTTCTTAAGGAATGAATTTTGTTTTATTCCCTTCAATCCAAACAACTTTCATAGCACTTAACTGATAAATGCTTAAGGTTTGGTTTTTAGCCATTCATCTTCAAATGGATACACCTTTAGAGCGCACTTCTTTAGGGCTATTGTTATGCTAGAAATATTTATGGGGAACATTATTTTAACATTTGGAATCCATCTCATTCCTCATGTCCAGGATGGGTAACAACAGACAGCAGCAAGATACCAATAGTATAGACACTCCACATAATTTGGCAAATGCATGTAGAATGTCTCCCTATAAATTGTGTCTTTGCTTAAGAGACCCCCTGCCACTTGGACACTGGTGTTATGTGCAAACTGATCCTAGGACTGATAGGAAGTATTAATTTTTTTAAAAAACGGTATCTTCAATGCGTCAGCTATTCTGTCCATAAAAGTTATTCTTTTTAAGAAGCTAACCTTATTGCAAGTTTGAAGTGCCACTCTAGATTATACTCCACACACACTATGCTACCCATTTGTCTTAGGCCTTAGAAGTATTTGGAACAGGTTAAACAACTGGATTGTTTATTGAAACCTTGTGTACCAATAGTGCATCGGTGCAATGTACATTTTAAATTTAGTATTCTTACAGGCACAGCTCCCCCAAACATATCAGTTTTTCCTAGAGAAACCATGCAGCAGCAGCACATCAGCCAAGGTGCTACTATCAATCCAATTCAGCAAATTAACATTAGAAAAATCAAATCTTCAAAGGTTCCAAGAAGGTTTCAGATGATGGGCAGCTAGCATGTGTTCTGCACTTTTAATTTGAAATCTCATCTCTATATGAGAGCACATGCAGAAATTTGTTAATTCTTGTATATGGAAATAATTCCAGTTATGCAAAATATTTTTTGTGCTTTAGAAGACTTATCCCAGATATTCCCCTAAACATGTAGCACAATCACATCAAACATGAACTGGCAAATGCTGTTCACCTTAAAGAGTCCCCATTTTAACACACCAACCTGTTCAGACTAGGTATGAATGCCATCTGTGACCCTTTGCTCAATTAGCCCTAAAATGGATAGAGCCACACAAAAAGGCCAGAGCTCCACAAGAGCTCATGTGTTTAAGTGCCTCACATAATGTAAGTAGATGTTTTGCACCGAGGGCTATAAAATAAAACCTGACAAGTGTCTTGCAATTTCTCGGAAGGGTGATTAATATTCCTGAGTACACTTGTTAACCTGACACCATCTGAAGGAATGTCATAGAAACAACACTAAAATTCAGGGTCTATAATAAATTTTATTTTAGTGTAATCTAAAAAGACATACCATTTAGAAAATACCAAGAAAAATTTATGTACAAGAGTTGATGCTATTGCATTTGGATAAAGCTGGCAAGTTCTTGCTACTAGCATAGCCCAGGAAACTCCACCAAGGAAACCTAGTATATTGGAATAGATGTTGTGCCCTGTTGTTGTAGAGATAAAAGACAAGACAACTTTAGTCACTTTCATTCAACTGGATATAAGCATTTTTTAAAAATCCATTTTGTAAAATCCCACTTACGTTTAGCCCATAGTTTGATAGCTCTCAGTGTTAATCTGAAATTGTCAATATTTGGTACTAGATGGAGAATTTCATCGGTTACTCTGCAACCTAGAAAACAGAAACCATTTTCCCATCATGAATATTAAAGAAAAGACATTAGACAAAACTGGAGAATTTTGGGATTACTTTGCTTTTTTCAGAAGAGGGGTCTTTTTTAGCCTAATTATTTTTTAGCCTAACCAATACAAAGCTATGCACAATAAAGGTTCTCTCTTCAACAAGCACAACAAAAACATAAGATCACAATATAATATTGTGCTATACTATAACCTGAAAGATGGTAGTTCAGCATATACGATTGTCACAGTAAAGCATAGTTACAGCCAATTCTGCATTTCTGTGTCACATCGAGCACCTCCACCATTCCACAGCAATGAGAATTTATGCCTTTGTTAAGCCCTTGCTCGACTCTCATTGCAAAATATTGCACTACTTTCTGTTATCTCAAATTGTTTGTGGGACTGGGATACACAGGGTTATATCTAGCCGTTTTGCTTAGCTGACAGTAAGGCTTCCATCAGTGGAACTGGGAGGGACACAGATATAAGAAGAGAGGGGTGCAGGGGATCCCCAAGATTGCTTTCCTCTCAATTTCTGTGACAGCTGAGTGACAACTCTTAGATACAATCCAAACAGATTAAATGAACTGTCTGATTTAAGAACAAATTCAGATACTTTGTAACTGAACAAAATTAAGAGCTGAAATTGCATAGATTGACATGTATGTTTGCCTCAAGCCATATTAAGGAATGGGAAAACATACACACTTTTACATCAATCAGCCTTAATTCTGTCTATGGTTAACACTGAACAGACTAATTATCTTTGCAAAGGAAGGTCAGCAGAATTCAGATTCTTGCAGTGTGCAATAATGTCCTTAAAACTACCTCTAAACAGTGTTTTGACAGCCACTTTAACAATTATTACACTTTTAATCAATGTATACTGAACAACTATTATGCAATACTGAAATATGCAGTATCTTCTGTTGCCACAGAAGATATTTGTATGAAGTTTCAAAAAAGCTGTCTTCTCAATTATAAAAAAGAATACCAAATGAAATTATAACATAACTTACCATTAAGACTTCGTATGCATCTAATGTCTAAATTTTTAAGAAGACTATCATCTCGAAGGTCTAGGTCTTCAGGAATAGTCTGAAGTGCTAATCGGGCAAACAATATATCAATCTAAAACAAGCAAGAACAAAGAAGGGAAGTATGTTATCATTCCATTGTTATGCTAATAATTAAGTCTATGAACTGTTGTTGTTGTTGTTGTTTTTTTAAAAAAGTCCACAAAATGTACTTTGTAGAGACAGTGCTACTTAGTTTCTCAGTTTGTATAGCCAGTGATCATATTAATGAACTCAGGACTGCTGCCCTCCTTCCAATTACATTTCACCTGCCAAGCTGCCAGCTCCTTCAAACCCCACCCGTGCCTACCCTTTACTCCCACCATTGCCCAATCCCCATTCCTTCACTGCTTGTCCCAAACTTCACCTCCTCTAGCAGCTCACCCAAATCCTAAGATCCTGCTGCTGTCATCACTCAGAGAAAAAAGGGGAAAGAGGAAAGTCTTTTGCTCCTTCACCATGCTCTGCCACCAACAGTCATGCATTTTGAAATGCACGCTCCCTACTGGTGGTGATGGACTACTCCCTACTGGTGGTGATGGACTAAGTGGAGAAAGACTTTCACCCTCTATCATGGTAATAGTGACAACAGGGAGTGTGTGCTCACTTGAACCCTGGAGTTCCCTTGACCTGTTGTGCATGCATGAGACTAATGGTGGGGGGCAGCAGCAGCAGCAGCAACAACAACAACACAAAAGACAGCAGCTAATTGCAGCATGGTCTTTTTCTTACAAAGGTATTACATAGCATGTAAGACATATTGTTGACAAATTGGGGAAGCATTTTAGTGTGCAGCAACGGGAAGAATGCATTTAATCAGTAACATTGTCTCACTTCACACTTGGCAATAGACCACATGCAAACATTTTGGGACTGCAATGAACTGTGAATGAGCTACTACAGACAGCAGCATCTTTCTGTGTGTGTGCTGGGGACTGTATATGTGGATGGGTCTGGATACTTTATTCCAAGTGGGGTCAATTTTTATACACCCTACTGCTTCAAGCTGTACAATATTAATATCTGAAATAGAATCTTAAATGGATGCCACAATTTCCATGACTAAAGTAGCATTTTTTGAGCAGTCACTAAAAAGCAAGTTACCGTTGCATGGTATATGTCCCTTAAAAGGAAGCAACTGTTCATACAAATAACTTCCATGTGAAGATGGCCTCAGTGTGGACTATGTGACTAGATGGTGGACTATGTGAACAGATGGTGGTGCAAAAGCTGTCTTAATTACTCTTACCTCTATTCCATCAAAACATAGTTTGATAACAGGAACAAATGCTTCTTCAACAGCCTGAAAAATAAATATTTTACAATGACTAGTACTCATACCAGATCTTCAACAGGAACTATTTAAGGGCCTGGCTAGGATAGCTTTTTTATTCCATTCAACTCTAATTCTACGCCATGGTCTGATCACTACGCTTTAAAAGCCAAGATTGACTTCCCGCTCCTCCCCGGCTCGGGTGGCGAACCTATTTGGGCTCGTCCGCGAAAACTGATGGATCCTGATAGATTCCGACAAGCCTTGCGGAACCCTGCTCCTCCTGGCGACTCATTAGATGACCTTGTTGAGGACTGGAATAACCGGCTCTTGGCAGCCATTGATGAGATCGCGCCTAAGCGCCCTCTGCGACCCCGTCGAAACCGGGCCCCTTGGTTTACTGAGGAGCTCCGGAAAATGAAGCAGGATCTCAGACGGCTAGAGCGAGTATGGCGACGGACTCGTGACGGAGCCTCAAGAACATCTTATAGGACGCTTATGAAAGCCTATGAGATGGCTATGAAAGCTGCTAAGAAATCTTACTTTGCAGCTTCCATTGCATCCGCTAGCTCTCGCCCGGCACAACTTTTTAGAATAATTAGGTCAATAACGTCCTTAGGAGGACAACCAAATTTAAGCACAAATTCGACCCACAGCTGTGAGGCATTCACGAGCTTTTTTGCGGAGAAAGTCCTGTTGCTCCGCCGTGACCTCCCTGCCAATTTAGACACAGTGACTGAACTGGAGGCCCCTCGACTGACTTCAGGTCCAGTGTTGGACCATTTCGATCGGATACTCCCTACTGATGTGGATAGATTCCTCCAAGTTGGTAGGCCCACCACCTGCCTCCTTGATCCGTGCCCGTCTTGGCTGATTAGGGAGTGTCCAGATGTTGCGCGGACCCCCCTGGTTGAAATTATCAATTTGTCCCTTGACACGGGGACATTCCCAGGGGAACTGAAGGAAGCAGTGGTGCGTCCACTCTTAAAGAAAACTTCATTAGATCCCTTAGACCTATCCAATTACCGCCCAGTTTCAAATCTTCCATACCTGGGTAAGGTAATTGAGAGAGCGGTTGCTGAACAGCTTGGTAGGTTTCTGGAGGAAACATCGGCATTAGATCCATTTCAGTCCGGTTTCCGTCCTGGTTTTGGGACGGAGACGGCTCTGGTTGCCCTAACAGATGATATTCGTAGACAACTGGATCGAGGCGGGTCAGGACTGCTGATCCTTTTAGATTTGTCAGCAGCCTTTGACATGGTCGATCATGATCTTCTGGACCATCGCCTTGCAGACGTGGGGATACAGGGCATAGCCCGTAACTGGTTGTGCTCTTTTATCTCTGGTCGGGGACAGAGGGTGGCACTAGGGAGGGAAATGTCGTCACGCCACTCCTTGGTGTGTGGAGTGCCGCAGGGCGCAATTCTCTCCCCAATGCTTTTTAACATCTTTATGCGCCCTCTTGCCCAGATTATCCGGAGCTTTGGGCTGGGCTGTCATCAATATGCTGATGACACTCAGCTCTATCTACTGATGGATGGCCACACCAACTCGGCCCCTTACACACTGACCAGATGCTTGGAAGCTGTGGCTGGATGGTTTCGTGGGAGCCGATTGAAACTAAATCCTTCGAAGACAGAGGTCCTATGGCTAGGTCGGGATAGCATGGGGATGAGGGACCAACTCCCTTCTCTTGCGGGGGCCCAATTAGTGCCATTGCCTTCCGTTAAGAGTTTGGGTGTAATCCTTGACGCCTCCCTTTCCATGGAGGCGCAAGTCACAGCAACAGCCAAGGCGACATTTTTCCACCTTCGCCGCACCAAGCAGTTGGTCCCTTACCTTTCCCGCCCCGACCTGGCCACAGTGATCCATGCGACAGTCATCTCCAGGCTTGACTACTGTAACTCGCTCTACGCGGGGCTGCCCTTGAAGCTGTCCCAGAAACTCCAGCGGGTACAGAATGCTGCAGCGAGGCTCCTCACAGGGTCTCTGCCATGGGAGCATATTCATCCAGTGCTTTTCAAGCTGCACTGGCTCCCGGTGGAGTACAGGGTCAGATTTAAGGTGCTGCTTTTGACCTTTAAAGCCCTTCACGGCCTAGGACCCTCGTACCTACGGGACCGCCTCGCCTGGTATGCCCCACAGAGAGCCTCAAGGTCCATAAATAACAACACCCTAGTGGTCCCAGGCCCTAAGGAAGTTAGATTGGCTTCAACCAGAGCCAGGGCCTTTTCAGCACTGGCCCCAACTTGGTGGAACGCTCTGTCTCATGAGACCAGGGCCCTGCAGGATCTGATCTCTTTCCGCAGGGCCTGTAAGACAGAGTTGTTCCGCCTGGCCTTTGGATTGGAGCCAATTTGATTCCCTCCGCCCCCTTTTTCTTTTTTCTTTTCCTTCTCCTGCAATGAGGCTCCATTTTAATATTTTAATGTTCCATTATTTTAATGTTGTATTTTATTTTTGTTTTTAAGTTGTAATCACTCATCTTGTTTTTATTATTGCTTGTAAGCCGCTCTGAGCCCGGCCTTGGCTGGGGAGGGCGGGGTATAAATAAAAAATTATTATTATTATTATTATTATTATTACGTCAACCAGAATTTACAACAGCAAGCAATTCTATCAGAAATTGGATTCCAATATAGAAATAGATATTACAATAACCTTCCAACATCACTGAAACATTATGCTTATTTAAAACAGCCTATAATCAACTCAGTTCTTAATGTACAATTATCGTAACGCTTTGGGGACTTATGTCTTTCTTTAGATAGAGTAATTCACATACCCGTAGGTCTTTTACTTCTTCCTGTAGTTTCAGTTTTTCATAAAACGAGGTGAAAAAATCACTCCTGTCAACATGCCTTGGTGCAACACACAATGCATCAATATCAGCACCTAAAAGAAGCGTGAATAAACAGAGTTAGTTACCACATAAAGCCAACCATAAAAGAGGCAACAGTGCAATGGTATTGTTTTGAACAGAAATTATTGCAGCACAGGATTCTTTTAAATACTGCGGTTAAAAAGGGTAATATCATATTGAAATACAGTCATACCTTGGTTGAGGAACGCCTTGCGACTCAAACATTTTGGCTCCTGAATGCTGCAAACCTGGGAGTGAGTGTTCCGGTTTGCAAACATTCTTTGGAACCCAACTTCCGATGCAGCTTCCGATTGAGTGCAGGAAGCTCCTGCAGCCAATTAGAAGCCGCACCTTGGTTTTTGAATGGTTTCAGAAGTCAAATAGACTTCCAGAATGGATTCCGTTCATCAACCAAGGTGCGACTGTACATTCTTTCACTCAGTATGTACAGCAACTTCCACTTCAAGAAATCTACCATTTGAAATCAACCACCAAAAGTATGATTCTCAACTTACAAAGATATAATTGATAATGAAAATATAAGTTAAAACAAGGCTCAATTTAACTTAGTTGACTTATTGTTTTGCACTGAAGCTACTTTTGGAAAGCAGCAGTGTTTTTTTAATATAAGCAAATATAGTTCACAATTTTCAATACTTTATATGAAACTACAGTGGTACCCCGCAAGACGAATGCCTCGCAAGACGGAAAACCCGCAAGACGAAAGGGTTTTCTGTTTTGGAGGCGCTTCGCAAGACGAATTTCCCTATGGGCTTGCATCGCAAGACGAAAGCCCATAGAGAAATGCTGGCGGTCGGGAGCAAAGACTTTCGCCCACAGCCGGCCTTCAGAAGAGGACCTCTTCTGAAGGCCGGCGGAGAGCAAAAGTCTTTGCTCCCCCCCCCGCCTGCCTTCCCCCCGCCTGCCCCGGGCGATCTTAAAATGCTGGGGGTCGGGAGCGAAGCGTTCGCTGCCGACCCCCAGCATTTTAAAATCTCCCCCTGTTCCGAAGGGGGGCGGGGGGCGGGAACACCTGCCCCAGCCACCCCACTCCGGAACGCTGTTCCGAAGCGGGGCGGGGGGCGGGAACACCTTCTGAAGGCGGGCGGGGGGCGAAAGTCTTTGTCCCCCCTGCCTGCCTTCCCAGGGGCTTTTAAATCGCCCCGGACAGCGGAGAAGTCCTCCGCTGTCCGGGGCGATTTTAAAATGCCGCCCGCCAGCATTTTAAGATCGCCCGGACAGCGGAGAAGTCCTCCGCTGTCCCGGGTTTTTTAAAATGCTGGAGGTGGGAAGAAAAGCCCTTGCCCCCCCCCCCCAGGCCTTCAGAAGAGGTCCGGGGACAGACTGTCCCCGGACCTGGTCTGAAGGCGGTTTCCCTAGGAATGCATTAATTGATTTTCAATGCATTCCTATGGGAAACCGTGCATCGCAAGGCGAAAAACTCGCAAGACGAAGAGACTTGCGGAACGAATTAATTTCGTCTTGCGAGGCACCACTGTAAAATGGAGCTTCAATGCTAGGCTTATCTATACCAGAGGTAGCACAGCATGCAAGTTAAAAACTCTCATATCTCCTCACTCTTAATTTATTACCTGCCTGCAGCAGACACTGGTTGAGGATATTTTTATTATGGAGTGGCAATTAGGCCATATTGCATTAAACATGAACGCAAATAAATTCATTAGTGCACCAGACAACTAAAGATTACATAAAGTATACAATGACCACCAAGAAAAGGCAGCAGGTGTGCTGTGGAAGGGCAGAGAGCTCTGTTGCATTAATACCAACACCTACCCTGCCACCATCAACTGTCAGGTCCCGGCATACTTTTATTTTAGCATCAGATCCTAGCAGTTTCTGTGTGTCTGCAGAGGTTTTTAATATTTAATCAGAATTTAATTCATTCTAAGTTCATTTGAAAAAAACGTATCTAATATTATACCAGCACTTATAGTAGCCCCCCACAAACACAAATGAGTTGCTATCAAAATGTGTCCAACTGTGGAGGGACATTCCCTCATCTTAAGATAAGCTCCTTTTGCTGTCCTAGGACTGCATTTCAGGAGTAGCATTCTACTGAACTGTGGTGGTGCAAAAACCGTAATTTATTTCAATGTAATAACATTAAAATAATTAATTTTAATGGAATCACATTAAATGATGTAGACAGAACTACCTACAAGACCGTTGTGCTTTGGAAGTATGGCTAGTCACAGAAACCAGTTGTTGCTATGATTGCTATGGTACAGCCCTTAGTGATAATCTTTTCCTAATCACATGTTTGTGTGAGGGCAAGTCTCCTGTCCAAGCCAGTCATTGATGTCACTTGCAGCAGAATCGTAAAAGGTTTTATAGGCTCTTTAGTGAATTTTTATACTTCTATTGGCTACCAACTAGGCACTAAGCAAACATATTTTATAAATGTATAAAATATTAGGTACATATCAGGGACACATTACCTTTTGTATGTACACCTAATCTGTATGATCCAAATGTAAAAATTTTCCCTCCAACGTTTTCTATTACAGACTGTGGAAGATTCTAAAAGGGAGCAAACACAGGATTTGAATTTTTATAAGCAATGCAGAACCAGTGAAATATTAGTACACTTCAAACCCTAGACGCTGGCTTCAAGCTTACTGATAGGAGCTTATTTCAGTTGTGGCACACTGATAAGAGGTAAGGGCAGAAAGTTAGCTAGTTATCATTGCTAAGCCACTTTGAGAATTTGCTGTCACACTATAGCATCCTGCTAGTTTTATCAACAGAAACAGTCAGTTGCTTAAGCTTGATGCAGCAGACACTCATTAAACTGCATATTCTACAAATCTAATTAAACATCATATTTGGCTGCTTAACAGCTAAGTATCGATGTATGCAAGACTGTGTTAAAGGATCGCAAATAAAATAATCTTTCTCCCACTGATGTCAATTGCTAAATGCCAAAGGCAGTGGCTTTAACATTCTGCTGCAGCTAAAGATACAAGTCTTAATGTACATCTACATGAATAAAGAAATTCATACCTTAATTTCACTGATTTCCCGTATCCATTCCTTTACTAGGTTATTTAGTTTCCCCAAAATTAGAATTCTGTTGATGGAACACATTAATAAATTACACACAATGAAGAAATTGGGTTAAGGCACTTAAAACATCCTATCACAGAAAAGAGAACTAAGAGTGTAGCAGAGGAGCTGGAGAATGTTTCAAGTAATTTGTCAAAGCTAGTCCAGAAATTATTGATTTTATTTAATTTATACCCCACCATTTCTCAAAGGAATAGGGTGAGGCATACATGATCACATATATTCCTCACAGCAGCTGCCCAACAAGGATGGCAACCAGAAAAAAATGGCCTAACCTGCTCTTGTGCCTTTCACAGCAGCTTGAGCTGCAGAAACCCACCAGTGAAGCTTTCCAAGAAATGGAGATAACCACCAGCAACTAACAGATGCAGAACAAACTGAGTTAAAGACACAATAACAGGGGCCTTTGGGCACTGCACTTGCAAAGCAGATTAGCTGAGATAAGTGGCCCAAGGTCAACAAAAGTGTGTCATAGTTGAGCTAGTATTTGAACCAGGTCTTTCAAAACTTTATCAATTAAACCAAAATAAAAAAATTCCTTCCAGTAGCACCTTAAAGACCAACTAAGTTAGTTCTTGGTATGAGCTTTCGTGTGCATGCACACTTCTTCAGATACACTGAAACAGAAGTTGCCAGATCCTTCTATATAGTGAGAAGGTGGGGAGGGGTGTTACTCAGAAGGGTGGTGGGAATGGGAGATAGGCAGATAGCTGAGAGAGCCTCTTGACGACTCTTAACGACTGTAATAGGTCTTACAGGAAAAGGCAAGGGGTGGGAAGGTGAGAAATGGTTTAGTTATGTATAGTGAGATAAGAATCCAATGTCTTTGTTCAGCCCAGGTCTTTTCATGGTTTTAAGTTTGGTAATGAGTTGTAATTCAGCAGCTTCTCTTTCCAGTCTATTTCTGAAATTCCTTTGTAGTAAAACAGCTACTTTGAGATCTTGTATAGAATGTCCTGGGAGATTGAAGTGTTCTCCTACTGGTTTCTCTGTTCTGTGATTCTTGATGTCAGATTTATGTCCGTTTATTCTTTGGCGTAAGGTTTGGCCTGTTTGTCCAATATAGAGAGCTGAAGGACACTGTTGGCATTTGATGGCATACACAATGTTAGACGATGAGCAATTAAATAGTCCCGAGATGGTATGTGTGATGTTGTTGGGGCCAGTAATGGTGTTGTCCGGGTGTATGTGGCAGCAAAGTTGGCATCTGGGTTTATTGCAGGCTCTGGTGCCAGTGTCTGTGTTAGGTCTGGTTGTAGTATTATTGTGGGTTAGGAGTTGTTTAAGATTGGGTGGCTGTCTGTAGGCAATGAAAGGTCTTCCTCCCAGAGCTCTCACCTTCCCACCCCTTGCCTTTTCCTGTAAGACCTATTACAGTCGTTAAGAGTCGTCAAGAGGCTCTCTCAGCTATCTGCCTATCTCCCATTCCCACCACCCTTCTGAGTAACACCCCTCCCCACCTTCTCACTATATAGAAGGATCTGGCAACTTCTGTTTCAGTGTATCTGAAGAAGTGTGCATGCACACGAAAGCTCATACCAAGAACTAACTTAGTTGGTCTTTAAGGTGCTACTGGAAGGAATTTTTTTATTTTGACTATGGCAGACCAACACGGCTACCTATCTACTACTGGAATCAATTAAACCACTATTTCAAATTATAATTTAATAGATATTTGGAGGAAAGTATTTTCATCCGTGGAATATTTGGCACCTACTTTTATAGCTGGGTTCCATGCACTAATCCAAGAAGCTAAAGGCCTTGCCTACACAAGCTTAGTGGTTAGAGTAAGCTACAATACTGGCCAAATAGTATTTGGAAGACAAGGGTTCCAAATTACTAAGGCTTCCTTGTCTCCCCCACCATATTCTGGCAGAGTGGGCAGGCGGGGGACGACGATGCAGACGGGACATACCTGATATGGTCTGTTCACAAAATAATGCCTTCCTTCAAACATTAAGCAGCAAAATTCAGAACCATATACAGCTCAAAGTCTTGCAGTATTTTATCTTTACTATAAAGATAAAACACCTGTCTGGAATTTTGATACTCAGCATTTCCCCAATTTTGTAAATGCTGCTGAGTGAGAAGAGCATACAAGAACCCCCAAACCAAAATTACTGGATACAGTTAAGGTTTCATTTATAAAATTTCACGCAACTGCATCATTTTTTAATGCTCTATTCTTTCCCATTCCCAAGTCAATAGTTGTCTATTATTTCTTTTACTAGTAAACTCAGGTGGTTAGAATTGTAGAATTGTTAACGCTGTTAGAATTGTAACTAAAATGTGACACTGAGAAACAAGAGGGAAATAAAAGCACACTTGAGTATTTGAGACTTTCGGAAGTACAATATATATGGGGGGAAATGACAGGGCCACCCTTTTTCAACAACCCAATGAGGACTAAACATGCTGTCATCACAGAATGTAGAGTGTCTGAGGGAAATTAAACATGGAACAGTAAATGGGAGGGAGAGAGGGGGGGCATGTGGAGAAGAAAGGTGGAATGTCCTTGGCTTAGGGGTAATGGTTGACTGGAACTCAGAACAGGAGCACTGCTTTCAGGAGGGACGATATGCTGCATCATTCTGTTGCAGTCCCACTTGTTGAAAATATTATGTACTACTATTTCTATGATACCTTCTCACACAAATATTTGTGAGTACAAATCCCCCCTCCGTTTTGTTCGTGCCTTAGGGATTTCCACAGGAAGGAAAGGGAGGTTCCAAGCAATAAGTAAAACTAAAACATTTCAGGAGTGGTTTACAAAAATTAATGCAATTCCCACTTCACACTGCATATATCTTAGAATAGATTATTGTGTTATTGACACATTGCTGACACAGAAGGTAATCATGTCATTCACCTGTGCTATGCAATTCCTGGATGTTATCAGCATGACATGGGAGTTGGCTGTGCAGAAACAACTATGCTGCAACAATAACCCATCAATGAACACTAGACATTCCAGAAACTTTGATTCATGCACAAATTAAAAGACACACTTTAATGGAATATCGAGCTATTGTTCAAAATTGTATAGCATTTCTATTACTGGGACCTGAAATAATTTTAAGATCTATTTTCAATGTTTTGTGATTCCATAACCCCAGTATGGATTGTCACCTCTCCACAGTATATTATATATCAATAAATGTCTTATTTACCTGCGTTGCAGTTCCTCCTCCTCTTCGAAGACACCAAAGGGTTTTAGGGTTTCAATTAATTTCTGAGTAAGAACACAGTCAATCTCCTTGGGGGCAGCTAAACTGATAGGTGAGGTAATGCCATAATGCTTCTGTGGTTGCTGTGTCTGTTGTGATCCCTGGGTTGTAACTGGACTAATAAAGGTAAGTAAGACAAAATTAAGAGAGATGCAACATCAACAAATCCATTCACTGCAGTAAAAAATACAAAAAAATCAAACTGTTTACTTGGGCACATGTTCGGCTGTTTCTATACAATAAAAACATAGTTACTTAAATTGGTTTAACAACCTCTTAACAATATTCAACAACTCTGCTTTGTTCATAATCAGGGTAGTTAAAATATGGTAAATAAGCAAACCTTCCAGATTAGTGAACACAGTACAAGAGTGCGGTCCTTTATATTGAGCTCTTTGATGACTATATGGAATTAAACTGACCTACTTTGTACAGCCCCTTCATGGATCACTGCCTTGCCGTGGCGAAGGGGCTTGAAGAACTCAGAGAAGCTATGAACTATGCCGAGCAGGGCACCCAAGATGAACAGGTCATAGTGGAGAGTTTGACCAAACGTGATCCACCTGGAGGAGGAACCGGCAAGCCACTCCAGTACCCCTGCCAAGAAAACTCCATGGACAAAGACAACAGGCATATAAAAGTTATGATGCTGGAAGATGAGCCCCTCAGGTCGGAAGGCGTCCAACATGCTACTGGGGAAGAGCGGAGGACAAGTACAAGTAGATCCAGAGCTGATGAAGCGGCTGGGCTAAAGCCGAAAGGACGCTCAGTTGCGGATATGCCTGGAAGCGAAAGGAAAGTCCAATGCTGTAAAGAAAAATATTGCATAGGAACCTGGAATGTAAGAACCATGAACCTGGGTAAGTTGGATGTGGTCAAAAATGAGATGGCAAGAATAAATATTGACATCCTGGGCATCAGTGAACTAAAATGGACGGGAATGGGTGAATTCAGTTCGGATGACCATCATATCTACTACTGTGGGCAAGAAACCCGCAAAAGAAATGGAGTGGCCCTCATAGTCAACAAAAGAGTGGCGAAAGCTGTACTGGGATGCAGTCTCAAAAATGATAGAATGATCTCGATACGAATCCAAGGCAGACCTTTTAACATCACAGTAATCCAAGTTTATGCACCAACTACTGGTGCTGAAGAAACTGAAATCGACCAATTCTATGAAGACTTACAAGACCTTATAGAAGTGACACCAAAGAAGGATGTTCTGCTCATTATAGGGGATTGGAATGCTAAAGTAGGGAATCAAGAGATAAAAGGAACAACTGGCAAGTTTGGCCTTGGAGATCAAAACGAAGCAGGGCAAAGGCTAATAGAGTTCTGTCAAGAGAACAAGCTGGTCATCACAAACACGCTTTTCCAACAACACAAGAGACGACTCTACATGTGGACATCACCAGATGGGCAGCATCGAAATCAGATTGATTATATTCTCTGCAGCCAAAGATGGAGAAGCTCTATACAGTCAGCAAAAACAAGACCTGGAGCTGACTGTGGCTCAGATCATCAGCTTCTTATAGCAAAATTCAAGCTTAAACTGAAGAAAGTAGGAAAAACCACTGGGCCGGTAAGATACAATCTAAATCAAATCCCTTATGAATACACAGTGGAAGTGAGAAACAGGTTTAAGGATTTAGATTTGCTGGACAGAGTGCCTGAAGAACTATGGATGGAGGCTCGCAACATTATACAGGAGGCAGCAACTAAAACCATCCCAATGAAAAGGAAAAAGTGGCTGTCCAATGAGGCCTTACAAATAGCGGGGGAGAGAAGGCAAGCAAAATGCGAGGGAGATAGAGAAAGATACAGGAAATTGAATGCAGATTTCCAAAAAATAGCAAGGAAAGACAAGAAGATCTTCTTTAACGAGAAATGCAAAGAAATAGAGGAAAACAACAGAATGGGAAGAACCAAAGATCTGTTCAAGAAAATTGGAGATATGAAAGGGACATTTCGTTCAAAGATTACCATAATAAAGGACAAAAGTGGTAAGGACCTAACAGAAGCAGAAGACCATCAATAAGAGATGGCAAGAATACACAGAGGAATTATACCAGAAAGATATGGATGTCTCGTACACCCCAGGTAGTGTGGTTGCTGACCTTGAGCCAGACATCCTGGAGAGTGAAGTCAAATGGGCCTTAGAAAGCACTGCAAATAACAAGGCCAGTGGAAGTGATGGTATTCCAGCTGAACTATTTAAAATTTTAAAAGATGATGCTGTTAAGGTGCTACACTCAATATGCCAGCAAGTTTGGAAAACTCAGCAGTGGCCAGAGGATTGGAGAAGATCAGTCTACATCCCAATCCCAAAGAAGGGCAGTGCCAAAGAATGCTCCAACTACCGCACAATTGCACTCATTTCACACACTAGCAAGGTTATGCTTAAAATTCTACAAAATTCTACTGCTCAAGCAGTATGTGGACCAAGAACTCCTAGAAGTGCAAGCTGGATTTAGAAGAGGCAGAGGAACCAGAGACCAGATTGCAAACATGTGCTGGATTATGGAGAAAGCTAGAGAGTTCCAGAAAGACATCTACTTCTGCTTCATTGATTATGCAAAAGCCTTTGACTGTGTCGACCACAGCAAACTATGGCAAGTTCTTAAAGAAATGGGAGTGCCTGATCACCTCATCTGTCTCCTGAGAAATCTCTATGTGGGACAAGAAGCTACAGTTAGAACTGGATATGGAACAACTGATTGGTTCAAAATTGGATTTACGACAAGGCTGTATTTTGTCTCCTTGCTTATTTAATTTATATGCAGAATTCATCATGCGAAAGGCTGGGCTGGATGAATCCCTAGCCGGAATTAAGATTGCTGGAAGAAATATCAACAACCTCAGATATGCAGATGACACAACCTTGATGGCAGAAAGCGAGGAGGAATTAAAGAACCTTTTATTGAGGGTGAAAGAGGAGAGAGCAAAATATGGTCTGAAGCTCAACATCAAAAAAACTAGGATCATGGCCACTGGTCCCATCACCTCCTGGCAAATAGAAGGGGAAGAAATGGAGGCAGTGAGAGATTTTACTTTCTTGGGCTCCATGATCACTGCAGATGGTGACAGCAGCCACGAAATTAAGAGACGCCTGCTTCTTGGGAGGAAAGCAATGACAAACCTAGGCATCTTAAAAAGTAGAGACATCACCTTGCCAACAAAGGTCCGTATAGTAAAAGCTATGGTTTTCCCAGCAGTGATGTATGGAAGTGAGAGCTGGACCATAAAGAAGGCTGACCGCCGAAGAATTGATGCTTTTGAATTATGGTGCTGGATGAGACTCTTGAGAGTCCCATGGACTGCAAGAAGATCAAACCTATCCATTCTGAAGGAAATCAGCCCTGAGTGCTCACTGGAAGGACAGATCGTGCAGCTGAGGCTCCAATACTTGGGCCACCTCATGAGAAGAGAAGACTCCCTGGAAAAGACCCTGATGTTGGGAAAGATGGAGGGCACAAGGAGAAGGGGACGACAGAGGACGAGATGGTTGGATAGTGTCTTCGAAGCTACTAGCATGAGTTTGACCAAACTGCGGGAGGCAGTGGAAGACAGAAGTGCCTGGCGTGCTCTGGTCCATGGGGTCACGAAGAGTCGGACACGACTAAATGACAACAACAACTTTGTACAGTGACTGCAGACTCAGGCATACAGTACCACTGCATGTTGTATGCATTTCACTCATGCAATTTCAACCATATGTAATTGAAGGTCATCTGGTTGAAATTCTGTAAGTTAAATGCAAACAAGACAGAGAGCTTAAAAGCACTTTCTGTGTCATTTCCACTTGGGGGACAAGGCCCTTTCTGTGTTCACACAGAGATGGTTTCAAGGAGGCAGTTTGAGTACACCCATTTTTGTGTATACACGTCAGCCCCAGAACATAACCCCTGTGTAAGTTGTGATCACACTGTAACTGCAAACAGTTTAGAAAAACATGAAGCCTTAGAACATCAGAGTACCAAGATGGATCAGGCCAATGGCCCATGTAGTCCAGCATCCTGTTCTCACAGTGGCCAACCTGATGCCTGTGGGAAACCTGCAAGCAGGAACTGAATACAAGAACACTTTCCCCATCTTAGTTTCCAGCAACTGGTACTCAGCCTATCTAGTCCTGAATCCTGGTTCCCCAGAGATCACCCATATGCCTTGTCTACAAACAGAACACAAGGGCAGTAATCCTCTCCTGCACTGCTCCCCAAAAACTGGTATTAGGAGGCATGCTTCCTCTGAACCTGGAGGTAGTAGTTAACTCTCATGGCGGGATGAGCGGGAGAATTTGGAAGTAGTAGGAGGGAAAATAAGAATATTCGATAGGAGGAAAAGGAAAAGGGAAGTAGATAAAATATTAACATTTACGGGGTCCATCTGGGTATGGGAGAAGCGGAGAAGGGAGCTTTTTCCTGGCCTCTCTCCCCTTACCAAAATGTGGTATTATGATAAAATGGCCCTGTTAAGGGAGCTTATCCCAAAGGAGGTAGGGGATAAATTAAAGGAGATCACAACTGAGGAGATGGAGGAAAAGAAGGAAAAGAAGGTACGATGGAACAGGATTGTGGTACTTGGAATAAGATTCATTGGTTACGGAAAAGACAAATTTCCTCTCTGCTAAAGGAAGATGTTAAAAAATGCGGAAAAGGAATTATTACACCCTTTGAAGAATTAGTGAAAGGATATAGGACAGATAGGGCTAGAATAGTTTCAAAATTTTATAACGTGTTATTAGACAAAGAGAAAGGAAAGTTTGAAATAATATTGGAAACTAGATATTCAGGAACAGATTTTAGATGAAGATTGGGAAAGAATCTTTCGGCAACCACCCTTTGTTGCAACCTCTAGGATAATCCAGGAACAAGGGTTGAAGTTGGTACAAAAATGGTATTACACACCTGTAAGGTTATATCATATTACAAAATCTGGAAGTAAGAATTGTTGGAGGAAATGTGGAGTGATGTGAACGTACAGTCATATGTGGTAGAACTGTCCACTAGTTAATGAATTCTGGAAAGATTGGTATAGAAATATCGGGAATTGTGGGTAGGAAGGTGGAAATATTTAAATTAATGGTTCTTATTAGCCTGAGAAGCACCGAGTTAGAAACAAAAGAGGAATGTAAATGGGTAATAGTGGGTAACTGGAAAAATGCAGAAGAGCTAGGGGTGAACCAATGGAGGAAAAAAATGAAAAAAATATTATAATCTTAGAATATCTAACTGTGAAGATACATAAAATGAAAGGGTTTAAGGGCAGTGAGAAGGAGTCGTCAGTGATGTGTACTATTTGCAGTGGCGGGCAGGTTGTAGAGTGATTTATGGCGGTGACCCCCCCAAGCTCTACAACTTTGGACAATCCCCCCTTTTTTTGTAGTCCAAAAGAAAAAAAAATAGGGTTATACATGGGGACATGTTATACAAGAAAAAATACGGTACTTTTGTATGTCCCACTTCTCTCACCAGTCAGTCATTGGATGAACCAGCGTTTACTGAGGAAGAAAATTCTAGTATCAACTGCTCTGTGGGAAATATTGTAGGTAAAAGAGGAAGGCAGCTGAAGACTATCTTAAGGCATGACACAAGATGGGACTTTTGCTCCACTACTCACAGGACCATGCACTTCAACTGCCCTGTGATAGATACCAGTGGAGAGGCAAAGACGACTGAGCTCAAGGTAGCTTAGCTATGAACCGCCCTCTCACCTTTACACATATACAGCTAGTCTACCTGCCCTGTGAGAAAGATTCCGACAACTTTTTAAATGCAGATATTGCTTTCTGTGATTTCTAAAAAGGTACTTTAATGTAACTTACAAGTCACCTTAGAAGGATCTGTATCTTAAAAGGCAACATGTAACGAATTGTAATGAATACTCTACCCACTTTCTCCATTCCATACATAATTCTATAAATCTCAATCATATTCCCACTTTCTCAAAAGTATTAAGTCCCATAGGTTAGTTGCTCCACTCTGCTGATAACTTTGTCTGCCCCTTTCAACACCTTCTTGAAATGTGGCAACCGGAACTGTACACAGTATTCCAAACATGCTTACACTATAATTTTGTATAAAGGCATACATATGTGTTGTAATTTCCATCCCTTTCTCAATGATCCCTAGCAGACAATATTTTCAATAATTCAACTGAAAGAAAAACACTTGAAGAGAAAGTTAGCACACATCACTTAAGGTTACTAGGATAAACCCCCATCTGCAAACTTTCTGAAGAAAACCATATACAGTCATACCTCAGGTTACAGATGCTTCAGGTTGCGTTTTTTCGGGTTACGGAGCGCCGAAACCCAGAAGTACTGGAACGGGTTACTTCCGGGTTTTGGCAGTTGTGCATTCGCAAAAGTGCCGAATCGCAACCCACGTGTGAGCAGACGCGCACGGATCACGTTAGCAATCCAAGCGTCCACTGTAGATAATAGTCAGTGCAACTGTAATAATGGGCTCAGCTGAAACAGGCTTCAGGAATAATCACTCCTTGCTTTCTTCTCCTTTCCTCTCTTCTTAACAGAGATTTCCCATCACTATTTCTAACAACACTGGATCCCAGCGTAGGCAACGCAAGCTCATTTTATTTCTATTCTAGAATAGCTGAGATTTTCATTGTTTCTATATTTATATCATTTATAAAGGTGTTAGTGCTAAAGTAGGGACTATTTACTTATCTAGATACATCCAGCTCAAATCAACATCTCTGCAGCACTCTTGCCAAGCAGCCAGAGTCTAAGTGAAATCACATATATTGGGAGGACCCTGGAGAGTCCTAGTGGCCTGCAAAGAGACCTACCCCAGAGCCCAAGTGGCAGTGGGGCTTGCTGAGGCTGCTCAGCCTCCCTGCCTAATAGCTGATGTGTGGGGTAGAGGAGCAGTTGCTGCTTCCTTGTGCGTCAGCTGAGCAGCCTCAACAATGCTCTGGCTCACACAGAGGTTCTCTTCAGGTTCTGAGGAGGATCACCTCACAAGCCAGGACTCCTCTCCAGGGTGCTCTCCATTTCTACGTTCCACTTTCGAGTTCCAGGCACCATGTGTGTATGTGCGGTCACACACAAACAGGCTGTGCATAAATGGGGAGTTGCCTGTACTTGTTTTTGCTTCAAGGGACTAATATGGCCTCACCTCTGGAAAGCATTATCTAAAGTTCTTCGCTACCATATCCTGAATTACCAACATTGATGCTCCATATGAATACTGGAAGCTGCCTTATACAGAGACAGATCATTGGTCTATCTAGCTCAGTACTGTCTACAATGACCCCTACCAGCTCCCAGGTTTTCAAACTGAGGGCTCTAAGCTCTTTCTGGAAGTGCTGGTGATTGAACCTGGGACCTCCTGCATGCAAGGCTATGACCCTTCTTCAGTCATCATTATCAGTGTAGTGTTAACACAAGAAAAGTATCACAGCAAACCAATGTATTCCGCAGTTGATAGGCCATTAAAAATAAAAACAATCTGGACATCAGGCCATAATGAGGAGTATTAGCTATGTGATCAAACCAAACATACCAACACACAGTTGACTAATTTTTACTCAGAGTAAACCCACTGAAACTTAGTCCTGGTGATTCATTTCAGATGGTGACCTCTTTAGTAAATATTGGACATTTAGTACTTTCATTATGATTACATTTTTTTTGAATGTCAGTTATCCAGATTAGCCATGGTAAATGCCAAACCATCAGGGATCACTAATACTGGCTAACCATTTTAATGCTCAAAGACCTCTACTGAATACATAACAATCCACAGCCAGTTTAACCTAGAAGTACCGTATTTTTCGCCCTATAAGACACACTTTTTCCCCTCCAAAAATGAAGGGGAAATCTGGGTGCGTCCTATGGGGCGAATGCAAGCTTTTGCTGAAGCTTGGAGAGCGAGAGGGGTCGGTGCGCACCGACCCCCCTCGCTCTCCAGGCTTCAGGAAGACATCCGCAGCGTGAGGAGCCCTACAGGAGTTCCCCGCAGGGCTCCCCACGCTGCGGATAGCAGCCTGCCGCCCAGCGGGCAGGGCGCCCTGAAACAGAGCGCCCCTCGCGCCGGGCAGACATCCGCAGCGTGGGGAACCTTGCAGGAGTTCCCCGCAGGGCTCCCCACGCTGCAGGTAGCAGCCTGCCGCCCAGCGCGAGGGGCGCCCTGAAGCAGAGCGCCCCTCGCGCCGGGCAGACACCCGCAGCGTGGGGAGCCCTGCAGGAGTTCCCCGCAAGGCTCCCCACGCTGCGGATAGCAGCCTGCTGCCCAGCGCGAGGGGCGCCCTGAAGCAGAGCGCCCCCCGCGCCCGGCAGACATCCGCAGCGTGGGGAGCCTTGCAGGAGTTCCCCGCAGGGCTCCCCACGCTGCGGATAGCAGCCTGCCGCCCGGCGGGCAGGGAACCCTGATGCAGAGCGCCCCTCGCGCCGGGCAGACATGGGCCAGCCCCACAAGCTCGGGGGACAGCAGGGAGGCGCAGCGCCGCCACCCCGCTGTTCCCCGACCTGGTTCGGTTTCCCCGACCTGCTTTTGGGGGGGAAATAAAGGGGAAAAAATTTCCTTTATTTTCCCCCCAAAAAACTAGGTGCATCCTATGGGACGGAGCGTCCTATGGGACGAAAAATACGGTACATCCTACTGACTTCAATGAGATTTGCTCACCAGTAACTGTGTTCAGGATTGCAGCCTTAGATCCATTATTTCAATGTAAAAGTTTTTTTTGGAATCAAATCCTTTTTCTGCATTGCAACTCAATATAGTTCTGCATTTACCATATCTTTTTTCTCTATAGTCTCTACCACAAGTTAATGATCGTGCCGGGTGCGGGAGGCTTGGGGGCGGCAGCGGACTGCTTGCGCGCACCGAGAAGCTTGGGGCGGGCTGAGCTCAGCACGCCCCAAGCTTCTGCATGCCGGCAAGCAGTCCGCTGCCGCCCCAAGCCTCGCGCACCCAGCGGGACCTCCTGCCGGGTGCGCGAGGCTTGCAGACACTCACCCGAAGCAGGGGGAGCCCTCCAGAGGGCTCCCCGTGCTTCGGGCGACAGGCTGCCACCCCAAGCCTCGCGCACCCGGTCGGACCTCCTGCCGGGCGCGCGAGGCTTGCAGGCATTCGCCCCATAAGACGCACCCCGATTTCCCCTTCATTTTTGGAGGGGAAAAGGTGCGTCTTATGGGGCGAAAAATACGGTAAATTATGGGCTACTGCATATAATACCGTATTTTTCGCTCTATAACACGCACCTGACCATAACACGCACATCGTTTTTAGAGGAGGAAAACAAGGGAAAAAATATTCTGAATGAAACAGTGGACGTATCATTTTTGTGCTTCATGCTGTGGCCACAGACATGTGATCTGATGGTGAATTTGGGGTGACCCAATGCAAAAATCCTGAGAATCCCTGTGGATCCATGCTTTGTAACCACGTTTTTGCACCACTGCAGCCCCAGGCAACAGTGGGTGCGTGATTTTTTTTGGGGGGGACAGGCTGTAGCCATGGACATGCTATGTGCTCTGATGGTGAATTTTGGCTGACCCAATGCAAAGATCCTGAGGATCCATGTGGACCCATACTTTTTAACCACGTTTTTGCACCATTGCAGCCCCAGGCAACAGTGGGTGCGTGATTTTTTTTTGGGGGGGGGGACAGGCTGTAGCCATGGACATGCTATGTGCTCTGATGGTGAATTTTGGCTGACCCAATGCAAAGATCCTGAGGATCCATGTGGATCCATGCTCTGTAACCACGTTTTTGCACCATTGCAGCCCCAGGCAACAGTGGGTGCGTGATTTTTTTTTTGGGGGGGGGGACAGGCTGTAGCCATGGACATGCTATGTGCTCTGATGGTGAATTTTGGCTGACCCAATGCAAAGATCCTGAGGATCCATGTGGATCCATGCTTTGTAACCACGTTTTTGCACCATTGCAGCCCCAGGCAACAATGGGTGTGTGATTTTGGGGGGGCAGGCTGTAGCCATGGACATGCTGTGTGCTCTGATGGTGAATTTGGTGTGACCCAATGCAAAGATCCTGAGGATCCATGTGGATCCATGCTCTGTAACCACGTTTTAAGTGGGGAGGGAAGGAAAAACACAGAAGGCTAAGAATGCAGGAGAGGGCTATAACGTGAGGAAAGGAAGGCAAAAGTTTCCCCCCACCCACCCACACAAGCCAGCCAGCGTGCGCGCTCTCTCTCTCTCTCTCTCTCTCTCTCTCTCCCTCCCACCAGCATGACAGAAGAAAGCATTTTAACTGCATTAAGAACTATTTAGCAGCGAAACCTAAGCTTTGCCATCCCTTAAGAGGTACAGACACTGTAATCTTCCAGAACGCATGAATTTACAGGCAAAACACTGTTTAAGGATTTCATCCTTTTAAATGGAAGAAAGCATATTTGAATGCTGTGTGTCTCCAAAAACAAAAAGCAGGAAGTCAAATCAGAATTTTAAGCCGAACCTGTAATCTCTCTTCCCTTCACAAACATTGTTCCCTCCGGAGCAGGGACAGGATAGAACGACGCTCTGCTTTCCTCTCTTCTTGCCTGGAGGGGAGGGGCTTTCCCTGCTCTTTGTTCCGTTTGAGCAAACACAGTAACGAAACAGAGCAGGGTGGGCAGTAAGACCCTGAGGCAGAATGCAGGAAAGCAACAGCTTCCTCTGTCACGGAGCTCCCTTCTCCCTGAAGCGCGGTTTGATTTTTGCCTCATTTTTCGGCTCCAGGGACCACACATTCGCTGCATAACACGCACAGACATTTCCCCTTCCTTTTTAGGAGAAAAAATCTGTGTGTTATAGAGCGAAAAATACGGTAATTCTCTTGGATCAAAAATATAGGAACTAGAGGGATATGGAGCCAGGAACTAAACTAAACTCAGCTTCATGTGTCTACGGTGTACTAAACTGGAGAAGAGAAACAACCATTTAAAAATAATTATAATATACAGTGGAACCTCGGGTTGCAGACGTAATCCGTGACAGGCACATCCACAACCCACAGCGTTCGCAAACTGAAGCGCCATGTCTGCGCATGCGCCATTTGGCGCTTCAGCGCATGCACGAAGTGTGATTTAGCACTTCTACGCAGGCGGCGAAACCAAGAAGTAAACTGCTCCGGTACTTCCGGGTTTCCCACGGTCTGCAACCTGAAAACGCATAACCTGAAGCAAACGTAACATGAGGTATGACTAAATAAAAAAATTCCTTCCAGTAGCACCTTAAAGATCAACTAAGTTAGTTCTTGGTATGAGCTTTCGTGTGCATGCACACTTCTTCATAGAAGAAGTATCTGAAGAATACTTGAAGAATCTGAAGAATCTGAAGGTATCTGAAGAAGTGTGCATGCACACGAAAGCTCATACCAAGAACTTAGTTGGTCTTTAAGGTGCTACTGGAAGGAATTTTTTTATTTTGACTATGGCAGACCAACACGGCTACCTATCTGTAACTGTATGAGGTATGACTGTAATTACTAGTACTGTGGGGATTTGGGGGGAAATTTCCAGTTTGCATTTGTGATGCCCCCAAAGTGATCTAATTTAGCAAGTTTATTTTACTTGCAGTCAGTAAACAAAGCTAAAAACTTTGAAACTGTCAAACATGTATAATACTGCATCCTGCAACTAGCATCCACTCGTTACTAATTAACATATGCTAATAAGAAAGCTGCAAAAAAAAAAGGTATGGGAAATTTTCTGTACATCATTGTTAGTTGTACAACATGCACATACATTGTCAATTTGAATTGTACTTATGAAGCTCTGCCCCAAAATATATTCAAAATGGCTTAAATTCCATTACAAGCTACAAATGAAGAATTTATTTTCTATATAATGCAGTAATAAAAAACACTATAACCTTCACTAGACTTGTGTATTTGTGTGACAAGTCAAAAAATAAGCCAGTTGACCTATCATATGTTTTCAAAGCATCATCTTTAGAACTAAAATGATACTGCTATGAAGAGAGATGTAAACTGAGTGAGCCCAGCCTGATTTCTGTCATTTTCAGCAAACAAACACATCCTAAATAAGCCTTTCCTGAGAGGCCCCAATTCTCAGGAGAGGCTTTTATTATGAAGATTAAATGATTTTCATCCAGCCCTGTCTCTAAAAGAAGCAAAGGGTGGAAAACAATGATGCATTTTAAAAACCCCAAAGCCAATCATTATTACAACTAATATTTTCAAAGCTTCCAGAAATAAAATCTTTCAACCTCTTTGGGAGTTACAAGGCAATGGAAAAACCCTATTCTACATATGGCCAAACTTTCATACTAAATATGAATTAAACACACTTTAATCATCAACAAGTTTTATAGTAGAAAACAAATTAAACCACTCTCATCAGTGATCCATTTCCCCCCCACTCAAGCCTACAACTTGTAGCGAACCAAAAAAATTATGGTTGTCAAGCCCCCAACCCTATCACAAAGGGAGGGTTTTTCTCTCTAACCATACATTACACATCCCAATATAAGCTGAGCTCAGGCTAAGGCTACAGCAAAACTAATTATAATATGGTTAGATCAATTCCACGAACAATACAAAGACACTCAAATCAGATGTCTAAGCACCATGAAGAAACTATGGATTCTCCCTTCAAAATACATAGTGTACTACCCCTTTAATCAGTTGCATTTGATTCTAAAATTCAAACAAAACAAACTAAAATTTCCCCAAAAGTCCACAATACACTTCCACAAAGTGCAATGCTTACTTACTGAGGGAGAAGGGAGCTAATCACTGTTACAACCCAAACAACCTTTCCTCCAGTTCCAGTGCAGAAGAAACAGACAGCACTAGTTTATCTTTTCTGATCCTTATGATTTTATTAATCAAGGACACAACCATAATGAAAGCTTTCAATCCTATTTCCCTTTTATGTATTCTGTCAGTACTGGGAAAAGTTTTTAAAGTTTCTTCACCCCATGTTGCCTTGTTATGGCACTCAAAGATCTAAATAAAACATTGAAAAGCACCACTATGCTCTATCCCAAAGAGCCTTCAACCTGGCTCCAAAGAAAATTCAACATTGATTGCTGGGGAACACTACCTTCACAGCAAAAACAAGGCACAGGAAGACACTTTATTATATAAAGTGCTTAAAAACAATGGGAAAAAAGAGAAATAAAAATTCCAATGAAGTATTATGTGATGCTCAGCAACCTTTTTAAAAACATTAAGAGTATATTTCTTAAACTGTATCTTATATACATGTACTCGGAAACACATTTTTGTTATCGCCTCTACTGCTTCCCTTTTGTTTTATGCAATATATAATAATTTTGCTGAATACTAGCAAATTCATCAACCTTCATAAGCAGTTTGCAGTATGTTGCGGGAGGGATGCTGTTAGAAAAAAGGGAAATCCTACTTTGTACATGCTGAAGGGTATTACAGGTACTGGATCCAAGTCCATCAAACACCAGTCCTTTAGAGCAGATGGGGGGAGAAGGAGAAGAGAGGGAGGGGAAATTCCATAGTGTAAGCAGAAGTCCTCATGGAAACTCAAAAAACACTAAAAAGGTCCTGTAGGGAATGCAGAAGTTGAAAAGCCCAGGTAGATCAGCTTATTCTGGAGTAAGGCTCCATGTAGCCTTGCAGTACCAGGAGTTACTTTTACTTTACTGAATTCTATTCTTTTGATGAATTTGTTTTATATCAAATATTATATCAAATTAAAAACCAGTCTCCACATTTATATCATGTATTAAACTGGTAAGTTTTGGAAAGAACCCTCAATTTCTCTCACTTAAATGAACTCATAAGGGTTTGGATATAGCCTGATCCTTGAAAGTATGTATAGCTCTTTATTTTTCTAAAGTGGTCCTCTCAAATACAATTATGATGTTGGCAAACAGGCAGATAAAACTTTACAATATTTCATTGTAAGTTATTCATCTGCTGCAGGCAATGTTCAAAATTAGCCAGGCATATTTTGCAGCTGGCTATCAACCACTTGTGACCAAGTAAAGATGCCTGGGCACCAGGATAGCGCCTCACACCTCCACCACCTGGAGGTGCATGCCTGGGGATCACTGTTTTCACACACTAATACCCCACCCTATAGAATTCAGTAATATTTTATCTGCACAATCAGAATGAATTCCAGGAACCAAAATGCTTTTTCTGTGCAGCCTGAGCAGGAGCAGCCACATTTAAGAAAAAGAGGTAGAAATAGGCCAATATGTACGTGGACTGTCCCTGGATCAAGTGACTTTTCTTCTTAAAAGTTCTCAAAGTTCTTAAGTTAGCTCAAGGTTGTCAGATGTTTAATTCATAATCAATCACAGTCAATCAATCATTTGAAAAATAAGACTTTAGAGCCACCTTACCCCCACAATGGCAACTAGACATTCCATTTTGGTTTAAAGAGCCATTTGGCGCCTAGCTTATATACCTGAGTTTCTAACACTGGCTGCAGGGGATAGTCTCTTAAATTTTTCAAAAGTAAATGTTAATGAAAAATACATGAAACAAATCCATATTAGAAAAGAGGGAATGTGCTCATTATCATCACCTCAAGTCACCAACTAGTTTTTCATTCAGGATCTTACAACTTTGTTAAACTAGTTTTTGCAAGACATTCAGAAAGGAATCTGAAACAACTGTTTCCAAAAACCATTAAAAAGCCTATTACATACATTTCACAAACATATACCCACTATTAAGAATTGCCAAGGATTATTTACCTAACATACCCAGCACACAACTATGGCAAAGTTCACACAATGAAAACAAACATTTATTTTGTAGATTCTCCAGGGGTTTCTACAGTAGAATGAAACTAGAACACACAGTTCAACCCCCAGCAAACATTGTGAATCAGAAAAGAACTGTACACAAAATTATAAATGTAGACTTGGGCTGTGCATATACCATGCATTTAAAAAAATACACCCCCATCTACATCCTGGGAACTGCAATTTGTTCAGCATGCTGGGAATTGCAGCTCTGGGACTGGGAGCAGAACTACAGTTCCCAGAATTCTCTTCTGGGGTGTGTGTTGTGCTTTGAATGGGTTTTTAATATATGGTGTGCACAAAGTGCCAGTTACCCCAAATACAATTTGTTTTTTAAAAATGCGTTCACGAGCATGACAATGCCTCACAAGGAACACGGTGCAACCAAACGAGTGCCAACACATTTACATAGAACTGTATAGCGAGATGTTCAGCGGCCAACAGAAAACCTCTAGTTGGAGAGAAAACAAAACAAAGGAGGGCTAAGGCCACAAAATAAGCTGGCCCTCTCCAGGTATTACTCAACAGAGGCGTGCAACTTTAAAAAGCTGCAGGTGTGCTTCAGGCAAGATCTCCTAAGCAGCACTGGATTTTTCGTTCGCGTTGCAATTCCCGCCAGCCAGCCCCCCCTTCAAATAACGTGTGGCGGGGATGCGGGGAAGAAGGTGGGCAGGGATTTCGCAACACCGGCGGGAGGGAGGCGGCGATGGCGCTCCCAGCAGTTGGTTGGCAGACTTTTGCCACCATCCGGCTGATTCCGGCGCGCGGCGGGGCCTGCGCAGCTCCCCAGATAGGCCTCGGCGCCCGCGAGACGCCGCACATGCGTCCTCTCTCCCCCCCACAAAACGCTCACCCCCCCCCCACAAGGCCTGAGAAAGCGGCAAGAGGGCCGAGTGTGAGGCGAGGCGTGAAATGCCCGCCGCCACTTGTTGTGGGGCTACGGCTGATGGTCGTAGGCGCCGCCGAGGCCGCCCGCTCCTCCCCCGAAGTTCTGCGCCAGGGCAAAAAAAAGGGGGGAGCGAGAGGAACGAGGCCCTCAGGCGCCGAAAGACAGAGAGAGATAGAGCGTGGGAAGGGAGAGCACCCGCGCGCCAAGGGAAATGAGGGCCGACGAGGCGGGTTCAAACGGAGGGCCTACACGGCGAGGAGGGGAAGCCGTGGGTCCCGGAAGCGCTCGCTCAGGTTGCCTCCGAAGTCCCCTGCCAGGCTTCCCGGGGCTCATTCCACCCGCCCCCCCTCACGCCAGACCCGGCCTCCACTTACAACGGCATCGTCTCTCCGGCTGTGGGTTAAGCGCCGCCACCTCTTCCCCGGAACAGTCACTCTTCCTGCCCCTGGGAAGCGGGCGACGCGAGCATGATACGGGCCTGGCTCGGGCCCTCCGGCCGAGGGGAGGGAGCCGCTTGCTAGGCCTGGTGGCCGCCGCCGCCGCTGTTGTTGCTGCTGCCGCCGCCGCTTCCTCTAGTCCTTCCTCTTCCCCTCCGGCCTCCTAACATGGCGCCCAGGCGCTACCACAGCAACGTTCTGGGGCGAGGGAGGGGAGGGGGGCAGAGGCGTGCAGGGCCAGTTGGCGCGCTGACGCAACGGCGGCGCCTGCCCTGCGTCGAGAGACGTGCGCTCCCGCGCATGCGCCAGGCCTTTGCGTTGGCTGGCGGGAAGTGTAGTCCTTGCAGGCAGGTGAGTTCGAACTTTTGAAAGCTGCCAACGGCTGGCGCGGCTGATGCGCAGGCGCCAGAGGAAAGTACTCGCTTGGTGGCGCGCAGTTCGGAGTTAACCCGTCCTTTGTTGTTTGCCTTTCCTAAGCCGCAAACAGGAGGAGATCCATCTAGTACGCGCTTGGAGACGTTTGCATTCTGGTGTAATTCCTTGCGAGCCACTACGCCGGTTTAGCGCATAATTATCACTCATTTAATCCACTTTATAGGAGGACCGTTAAAAGTTTGTAAATGATAGGATTGTTGCAGTGCCGGATTTATGTATAAACTAAACAAACTATAGATTAGGGCCCCTCTCCCCCCCTCCCAATTTCACTATTGATATACTTTTCTTAATTGTATTTCAGTTCAACAATTACTTTGATAAAATACATAATTTGTTATGTGCAAATGGCTTTAGATAACTATTAGGTCCATAATTACCATATAGCATATATTCAACACAAAAAAGTGACAATTTGTTGTTGACAAAGGACAGCTGGACATATAAAGGGCCCCATTATCTTCAGTAGCTTAGGGCCTCATCAAGCCTAAATCCTGCCCTGGATTGTTGCCTGATGAAGACAAAAACCATGAAAACAGGGTCACATTCACTCTACGTTTACAGCACCATTAAGCTACAGTTCCCAGGAGACATTTCTTGTAGGTGGCCACCAGGTTTGCACACATCTCGGGAGGTATTTTGTCCCACTCCTCTTTGCAGATCTTCTCCAAGTCAGAAAGGTTTTGAGGCTGATGTGTAGCTACTCAAACCTTCAGCTCCCTCCACCGATTTTTGATGGGATTAAGGTCTGGAGACTGGCTAGGCCACTCCAGGACCTTAATGTGGTTCTTCTTGAGCCACTTCTTCGTTGCCTTGGCCATGTGTTTTGGGTCATTGTCACGCTGGAATACCCATCCTTGACCCATTTTCAATGCCCTGGCTGAGGGAAGGAGGTGCTCACCCAAGATTTGACGATACATGGTGCCGTCCATCGTCCCTTCAATGCAGTGAAGGTGTCCTGTCCCCTTAGCAGAAAAACACCCCCAAAGCATAATATGTCCCCCTCCATGTTTGACGGTGGGGATGGTGTTCTTGGGGTTGTAGGCAGCATTCCTCCTCCTCCAAACACGGCGAGTTGAGTTGGTGCCAAAGAGCTCGATTTTGGTCTCATCTGACCACAACACTTTCACCCACTTCTCTGGGTCATTCAGATGTGCGTTGGCAAATTGCAGACGGGCCTGTACATGTGCTGTCTTGAGGAAAGGGACCTTGCGGGCTCTGCAAGATCTCAGTCCTTCACGGCGTAGTGTGTTACCAACTGTTTTCATGGTGACTATGGTCCCAGCTGCCCTGAGATCATTGACAAGTTCCCCCCGTGTAGTTCTGGGCTGCTTCATCACCGTTCTCCTGATCATTGCAACTCCACAAGATGCGATCTTGCATGGAGCCCCAGACCGAGGGAGGTTGATAGTTGTTTTTTGTGTTTCTTCCATTTGCGAATTATTGCATCAACTGTTGTCACCTTCTCACCAAGGTGCTTGGCAATAGTCTTATAGCCCATTCCAGCCTTGTGCAGGTCTACAATCTGGTCCCTGACATGCTTGGACAGCTCTTTGGTCTTGGTCATGGTGGCTAGTTTGGAATCTGCTGGATTGATTGCTTCTGTTGACAGGTGCCTTTTGTACAGGTACTGTAACGAGCTGGGATTACAAGCAAGACCTCTCCCTTATAGCAGGTGCTTCAAATCTCAGCTCGTTACATACAGTGAAGATACTAGGTAGCCTGACACCTGGCTGGTTGATAGGGGATCAAATACAGTGGTACCTCGGGTTACATGCGCTTCAGTTTACAGACTCTGCTAACCCAGAAATATTACCTCGGATTAAGAACTTTGCTTCAGGATGAGAACAGAAAGCATGCAGCGGCGTCGCGGCAGCAGCAGGAGGCCCCATTAGCTAAAGTGGTGCTTCAGGTTAAGAACAGACCTCCAAAACTAATTAAGTACTTAACCTGAGGTACCACTGCACTTATTTCACTCGTTATAATGCACATCAATCTCTGACTTTTGTCTTCTGGGTTTCTGGAGGTTTTCCTGTTGTTATTCTGACTCTCACAGCTACAATAAACCTACCATTACAATTATGGACTGGTCATTTCTTCGTCAGAGGGCAAATGGGAAAATTTAGCAGGGGATCAAATACCGTATTTTTTGCTCTATAAGACTCACTTTTTCCCTCCTAAAAAGTAAGGGGAAATGTGTGTGCGTCTTATGGAGCAAATGCAGGCTGCGCAGCTATCCCAGAAGCCAGAACAGCAAGAGGGATTTCTGCTTTCACTGCGCAGCGAGATTCAGAATATTTTTTTTCTTGTTTTCCTCCTCCAAAAACTAGGTGCGTCTTGTGGTCTGGTGCGTCTTATAGAGTGAAAAAGACGGTACTCCCCCCCCCTCACTGTAAGGGCTCCAGCCTTTCCAATATCTTGCTCAAATAGGGAAAGAGGGGGGAAGCTGTATGCAACCAGATCATACTTAGACTCACTAAAATTGATGACCATTGAAATTAATGGGTCTACTTTTCATATGACTCTGTGGCAATTGTCCAAGATCATAGATGGTTTAAGCTTGATTTTTTTTCTTTGATCAATCCAAAGTACACTTGCATTGAGTAAGTTTCTCTGACCAGTGAGAATTACTGCTGAATAAAGTCGCATGGGATTGCACTGTAAAAAGAACTTGTAGTACGACATGAAAGGGAATTGCAAAGTCTTCATGCCCACTACTTCTGGAGCTTAAGTACATGCTACATATAAGCATGTGCAACCAAACATTGATCTTTTCAGGAAAAGGGACTTTCAGATTTAGAGCAAATAAAATGGTGTGGAGACAGTGCTTATCACTTTATTGCATGTGGCTTATCTGCTCTAAATACAAATGTGGGCCTTCTTATGCTATCAGTTGTCAGAGCACTTTTGAGGGTAAGAGGATAATATGAAACTAACCACAAATCTTAAACAATCATGAAACTTTTTATTCCAGTATTATTTTACAGTGATAAAGAGGAAACATAATAATCTGAAACTACACCTGATATTGCAATGAGGTTGCATACTTCTTAGTCAAATTCAGGATTATTCTTGAAGAGATATTCTGCCTGTTGATTTAAAATTTACCAAAAAAAGTCACAAATTTTTCATACTGTAATATAGGTTTGTTTCCGTACATATAGCACTGAACAGTGGCTTATACTAACATCATTGTATTTATTGAAACCCTCCAAAATTGTGCGATTGTTCACCATTTTCCATTTCTGTGCACTGCTTCTTGACCGCTGGACTCACTATTGGTCTCACCCACTCAATCCGCCAGAGCGGAGTGCAGGGTTGGGACCATAATAATAATAATAATGTCAACAAACTACCCCAGAAGGAGCACGACATGTTTCTCACCAGAAGTACTACCCCTCACCTAAAACCCATAATTAGAGTGATATTGCAACACTATGCAGCCAGTTAGATTTGGCTAAGTGACAGCGCTATTGGGGGCAAAGAAAACTGATTGGAGAGTGAGCCAAAAAGAAGCAATCTGGAATCAACTGTAGTGCACAGTTTGATTTTTCACAGTTGAACAAATGAAGCAAATGTCAAAATTTGGGCTTCAAATGAGTTTTACTAGTGAAACTGTAGGTTGCCCACAGTGACTGATGGAATAAAGGCAGGACAGTACAAAAATCTTCGTTGGGTGTATGACAACAATGTAGCATGTCTAGAATTCACAAGTACAGTGGTGCCTCGCAAGACGAAAAGAATCCGTTCTGTGATTCTCTTCGTCTAGCGGTTTTTTCGTCTTGCGAAGCAAGCCCATTGACGGATTAGCGGATTAGCACTATTAGCGGCTTATCGGATCAGCTGATAAGCGGTTTAGCGGCTTAGAAAAAGGGGGGGGAGGGAAAAAACCCGCAGGAACTCGCAAGACATTTTCGTCTTGCGAAGCAAGCCCATAGGAGATTCGTTTTGTGAAGCACCTCCAAAACGGAAAACTCTTTCGTCTAGTGAGTTTTCCGTCTTGCGAGGCATTCGTCTTGCGGGGCACCACTGTATGTAATAAAAAATGGGACATACTTTTTTTTTTTACTATAATTGAAAAAGACAGACAGACAAATACAGGGAAAATGCATTTCCTTACCAGAAAGTCAACAGGGTCATCTGGCCTAACCATGCAGCAGTGATTCAAGCCTTGCATAAGTGTTGGCATGACATGCTTCATTAAGTAGTTTCTCAATGGAATGGACTGAGCTTCCAGAAGCTCTTGTTCTTGCCGCTTCACTTCCTCCAAACGTTTATTCTTAAAAAATGCAGAGATAAATATATATTTAGGCTATGCTTAGACAGAATACAAAACCCAAAACAAATTTAGGTCCAGGAAATTTGACTTTATAAAATGCATTCCATTTTGTATTACTGGTTCTTAGTTCTTAAATTCCAAATAGATCTAAATACACATTTCTGAAATTTAACACTGCATACCTAAACCATTATGCACGTGCCTCAAAGAAAATGTTAACACAATAACAAATGATTGAGGTCTGCTGTGATGTTTTCTACACAAATGCCATTCCATGTGGAGAATTTCATGCCAACTGTAAGCGGATTGTTCCATGTAGCAATCACACATGTATGTGGTATTCTGTGTTCTTCGTAAAAAAGATAAATGTATATCAATCCTCATGTGTGATGCGATGGGACACACAGTTTGCATGGAGTTCTGCATATGAACTTGCTGTGTGTGTAATATCTTCTGTATGCACAACTGTTGAGCTATAGTTCCTTCCCCTATTCAGCTATTATTTATTCGTACCTTAATCTAAAACTTTAATATATTCCAAGTACTATGGTGTACAAAAAACACCATAGACTGAGGTAAGTAGACACAATATTAAGAACTTTTTAAGCCACGGGGGGGGGGGGGCTGTTAAGTTTTTTGCTGCAGAAATGTGACATGAAGTTTAGAATTTATTTATAGCATTTATACCCCATTCAGCCATTCCCAGTGTGACTTACATACAATCAATTATAACAAAAATTGAAGGGTACATGAGAAGGAATTGGATACTTATATATGAGGCTGCTATTTAGACCAAACCGATTCATCTCAAAATAAACTTCTGCATTGACTTTAAATAGGAACTATCAATATAGTTATGCAATCCCAGTGCAGACTATTCATTGCGTTGCCAATTCTGCTCTTGAGTATATTTACTAGATACACAGAAGAAAGCCATCTAAAATCTTTCAGTAATCTATTACTGTATCTCTTTGCCTGTAAAGTTACATGAGAGAAGCAGTGGTAGTGCCTCATGTAAAGAATTCTCTCCCTCTCCTCATTTCTTCCCACCTGCAATGTGCGAATAGGCATTTGTGTGTGCCATGTTAGCATTTTTTGGTGTGTGTGTGGGGGGGGGGCAATCTCTTTATATTAGAATTATCTAGCATTTGGGATTTACTTACCCATTCTTCCCAGTTTGCCAATTTTTGAGCCCTTTCCTCAGCTTCTTTTTGTTCCAAATCAGCCTTTTCTTTAGCTTCTCTTGCAAGGCGCTCTTCAGCTTGTTTTCGTTCAAATTCTTCCAGCTCTTCATCTGTCAAACCATAATTTCGAGGCTCGCCAATAGTTTTGATGATTTCTTTCGCTATAACTCTGTTCTCCAGACCTTCAAACTTTGATACATCTTTCAAGTATGGAGAGAGAAAAATGAGGAAACTTATTAGTTACACCACAGGCACAAGGTTACTTAGTTAAAATCGTTGTCCTACGTTATTATCTTAAACACGACAATAATTGGAGTTGTGATGATTAAAAGCTGGGCATTTTTTCAGCAAATTGAGGCTGTTTGGGACCCTGAGTTAACTGCTAGCACCTTGGGATTTAGTCCTTATCTTGAGGTTGGTACTGAAGCCACAAGAGACAACACCTTGAGGCTGAGCCTGTCCTAAGGGTCCATCTCCTGATTAGTTTCTGGAAAGTTCCAACAATCTTACCTTAAGATTGGTTGAAGAGCAAAAAGTATTCCAACCTAAACTGAACTATTTTCTTGTTATCTTGGGGGGGGGGGTGCTAAAATTATTGACTTAAAAAAATCAAAAAAATCTGCATTGGGTTACAGGATCTTTGAACTGGTGCTCTTTTTACTATCTCAAATAAATATTGCTCCTATAGATTTCAGTGTGAGTTGTTAGAAATTGCCCTGATTGTTAGTTGCAGTACTTTGGCCTCTTGGTTCACTGAAGCTACCTTTGCAGAGATTTTCCCCCTCCCTTTTTCACTGGGGGATTTCAGGAGAGAGAGCTATTGTGCCTCTCGTCTCTTGGTTTCTCAAGGAGAAAGGGAGATTAAGAAATTAAATGCACTTTCAACTATACCAATATACTGTGGATGTATTTCTATTTCATCAAAATAGTTGAGAACAGTTTCGTCTTCTGTGTTTAACTCCCTGAAAAGATTCAGGGATCTCAAGTACCGGTCCTGAGCATAATGAGTTCCAGCAACAACAGATTCAGGGAGATTCATGATACGATTTTTCAGGAATTCATCTGAAGCATTCAAGGAAATTACATAGTCTGTGGAGGAAAACATATATGAGAATTAATCTTCTGAGAATACCACACGGCTAGTTAAGTTAGGTAGAGAAGTTGCAGAAAGGGGGCTGTACTTTCCATCAGTGTACCTTCTTTTGTTGTTAAAAATGGGACACTTTCAACCACCCTCTTATATAACCAGGGCAGATTTTGGTTTAAATACTTGGAACTGCCACCATCACATCTAGTTTGGCCTTAAGCAAAGCAAACTTACCAGAAATTATTACTTTGTCATAGTGATGAATTTTGCCTTTTAGATCATCCTCTTCCTCCTCGTCTTCAACTTATAAAAAAACGCAATTAAGATGTCATCAATAGAAACTTGCACACTAAAGATTACAGTACTAAAAATAAAAAAAATTCCTTCCAGTAGCACCTTAAAGACCAACTAAGTTAGTTCTTGGTATGAGCTTTCGTGTGCATGCACACTTCTTCAGATACCTGAAGATATCTGAAGAAGTGTGCATGCACACGAAAGCTCATACCAAGAACTAACTTAGTTGGTCTTTAAGGTGCTACTGGAAGGAATTTTTTTATTTTGACTATGGCAGACCAACACGGCTACCTATCTGTTGTTGTTGTTGTTGTTTAGTCGTTTAGTCGTGTCCGACTCTTCGTGACCCCATGGACCAGAACACGCCAGGCACCCCTGTCCTCCACTACCTCCCGCAGTTTGGTCAAACCCATGCTGGTAACCTCGAAAATACTATCCAACCATCTTGTCCTCTGTCGCCCCCTTCTCCTTGTGCCCTCCATCTTTCCCAGCATCAGTGTCTTCTCCAGGGAGTCTTTTCTTCTCATGAGGTGGCCAAAGTACTGGAGCCTCAGCTTCACGATCTGTCCTTCCAGTGAGCACCTATCTGTAACTAGTACTAAAAATGTCTAGTATCACTCAGCAGAGATAGGAATTTTCTATTATGCTCTCTAACCATGCCCCAAACACATCGTACCCTGCAGGCCCATGGGATCTTTCCTCCATGCTCCTCCTCCCTCTCCTTTTCATTTTTGTACCTAACCATGACGTACGGCATTTTCACAAACCATGGCATTTTCACAAGTTACAGATATCTCTCAACCAGTTTGCTACCATATGTAGTTATTTTAAATGAGGTCTGATCTGTTGATTTTCCCCATACAAGCAGACACTCAACCATCCAAGATCCTCAAGGGGGCTCTGCAGATTCTCCCAACTAGGGTTTGTGTGTACAGGGCACAATTGTGTCCTCAATGCATTGTAATACATTTCCGGAAAAAAATATCTCTATCAGAGGGCAAAACAGAATAGGATGAGGGAAATCCATGACTGACTCTCCTGCTTCTTTTGGCAAATTTTGGCAAAGAAATTGTAGGATGTACAGTAAGTTGTGAGTTGACTGTATTTGCCAAAATTTAATGAGATGGAAAATGTACTCACAGATCTCCGTCATCTCTTATTTGTTCTTACCCTTCCTGCCCCTAGGAATAATCTTTTATTTATTTTTCATAATTTATCTCAGAGCGGGAAACAGCAGCACAGTATAAGATACAGTCAAAATAATCAATTTTGGAGAGGGGGAACAGCAAAATAGTCTTAAATTGTTTACGTTCCCCACCCCAGAGTTGCACTTTTTCATTATATTTTCAGATATCATGATTTCTAAATCCACTTGCAAGCTACGACACTAAAGCCAGAGAACAGGGAAACAAAGGCAAACAATAAAAGATGTTAACGTAGTTGCAACTCTCCAGTGTTTCCAGTGTTGCCCTTAGTGCAGAATTTGTTGTCTGTCTTGATCTTCTGGATTTTCCTAACCCTCGTATCTCTCATATATGAGCTGCTAGTAACTTAAGAACACTAGTGATCATCAATGGAGAATAGATATTTCAAGTTATAATCATGAACACACTTGTTTCAGCATAATTTCACAGTTATGATAAAACTACTTTATTGTAAATGTGGCCACTAGCACTTGTTACATAGTGCAATGTACAGTAACGACAAGTACAGTAGAGGACTCTTACTTACGATTAAAAAGATCCTTTGCCAAGTCGTAGGTCTTTGGAAACCCATCCAAAACATATCCTTGGTTCTTACAAGGCATAGACATTAGCTTTTCTTTCATGAACCTAACCACAAAGCTATCATCCAGACGACCTAGTTTTACAGGAAAACATTATTAAATTTGCATAATCTTTTATAATTGGGCACGTGAGACATCCTGTTTTTTGCTCCCTTTCCCCCGAATTCACTAACAGGACACTGTATGTCATGCTGAGTATTGGACTGGAAATCTCATGGACTAGGTTTAACAAGATTCAGAAGGCAGACATGCATTTCACATAAGCTGCATGCAAATAACTAGACTATCTTTTCATCGCAAACAAGATTCACCTGCATTTTGCTCCATGTTTTCTTTAACTGAATCTAATAATTCCTGGGCTTCTTCTATGTTCTCCCCTTCTTCTTCTGCCTCTTCCTCCTCTTCTTCCTCCTCTTCCACCACTTCAGGCTCTACTATTTCTTTAGGAGCAACAATTTTCTCCTAGGGGTGTAATAGGAAAGAAAATGCCACTCAAATTCTGGACAAATTTTGCCTCAGTTACACAAAAATGATAGCAACTAAGCTGAGCCCCTCTGAATGGAACCACAAACCTGCCAAAGTTACTCTAAAGCAACTCCAACTTCGATTTCTCTTTCCTCCTATCCCACTGCATGACATTGGTTTTTTAGCTTATGGTTTCTATACTCGGTTATGTATTTGAGTTAATGAATTAATCTAGTACTTATTGTAAAAAAAAAAAAAAAAGGAATGGGCAAATCTGTCAATGCTAGTTTCTCTCAGTTTATCATTGTTCTGCACTTAACTCAGTTCTTAGGTTGTTGTTTTTCTGTTAGACCAACTCAGCAAAACAAAATTCCAGTTTATTGTTGGACAACATTGTTTTCACACATACATCAAACAGGCAAAAATAAATTTAAAAAAAATTTACAGCAGCTCGTAGACAAAAGAACGAAAAGGAAAAGAAAAAAAAAGGCCCTTTTATCTTTGACGTTGCCATCTCATACAAACCCACTAGTTATGCTACAGCTAAAGTACATATACAGAAGAGAAAGAGAAAGAGTTACTGGAATGCTCAGAATAAAGACTTGACTTTTTTGCGTTTTTTATTTTTATTTTTACAAGGTTGTGTTTTTCCCCCCTTCTCCTTTTGAGATAAATGTTTTGGACATGGTCACACCACAAGTAAAGTCAGGAAATATTTCAAATATTTTTTTGGTTTTTTGTTTTGTTTTTGAGGAACACAGGGACAGAGAGAGATATTTTAAAAAACCCACCACACTTCAAAGCTCCCCCCTCCCCCGCTTTGGTCAACCAGGGACCGCATTATAAATGACTGACCTCGTCACAATATATATAAAAATAAAAATTGTTAATAAAAAATACAAAAAAATTATCCTTCAAAGTCACTTTTAAGAAAGCAAACTGGGCCTTGAAGTTTTCCGTGGGGAGAAGAGGCAGGGTGGGGGGCAGTACCCTAACTTCTCCACTCCCCCCAACCCTGCCTCCCCCCAAAAGTAGCATAATGGGTAAAGTAGGTGGAGACCTTTCCCCACTTTCATTCCACTCAGAATTGGGAGAAGGGCTGCCCCCCCACTCTACTTGATGACAAGTGACCACAGCAAAAAGGGGGTAGGGGGGAGGAAGAGGAGGGGACATTTTACTACAGGAGTTTCAAAGGTGATCTGGTCATGCTGGCATTTAAAAAAAAATCCTCTTAAGTTTTTTTAAAAAAATGTGTGTGTTTTTAATTTACTCTGCCTCCTAATCGTCTCCATTGGTTTTCTGCTTCTTGAGATCACCGCTTCTTGAGACTAGAACCTGTTATTACTTAATTCTTCTTTTTATAATATTGCTTTACTGTTTGTTTCTGTTTTTATGATACTGTTGAATTGTTTTTATGTTGTATTTTTAAATACCACTTAAGAGATTTTTGAATATTAAGCAGTTTAGAAATGCTTTTAAATAATAAATAAAGTCTTTCCACATCATTTTAATGCATTGTGACAAGATCTTCATACACATTTTCACTGGAGCATCAGCTTTCCAGTCAATGATGACTGAATGAATATAATCCATGAATACTGAATAGCCATATGGAATTACCCTTTAAGTAGATCTGCAATCTGGACACGTCTTTGTTATGACACTTGCCATGTATTAAAAATAATGCACTAGCACAACAAATAATTTCTTTACTTTGATATTCCTTGTCCTTTTCATTGAACTGACATCTTTGTTGGTTGTTCTTGGCAAAAAAAAAAATCCCCTTTGCGTTTTCGTTTTTTGTTCCACTACAATCTTACTTCATCTTTCTTATTCACATGCAGTCTGCTCCTGCAGCGGCTTGGGAGGGCCATCCCAGTGGACCCATCCATGTCTTGTGGAGGACCTATAATCTCAGACTTGACCCTATCAAGCACCAGCCCTCCATCAGGAGGCTGAGAAGGAAGATGCACCCAGTATCTAAGCCAAAGCCTAGTTGCACCTGTAATCAGTAAAGTTGTGGCCAATTTTTAAACTCTGCTTTCGCTCCTTGGGGTTGGGTCACTGCGAGTGGATCCACAATGTCCCAAACTTTCTTTCTTTGATTTGCCCTAGGGGGCAAGGCAGAAAGGAGGAGTTTCCCGGTACAGTAACAGCACCATCATCCATATTTTATACTCAAAAGCACATCTCATTAAATTCAACTACTCTCGGTAAGTGTGCAAAGGGTTACAGCCTAAGTTGGAAATTGATGACAGAATCAAGTCAAAATGAAGCCTGTTTCAGGTTAACTTTTGGTGGACCATGTTCATAAATGTCTATAAGCTATCTGAAATTGGATCAATATATTATCTTTATGATCCTTGTATCGATAAGGCTAAGAACGGCACTATAGTGAAGTTTATTATTTGACAATAGGTCTGTAAATATTCTAATATTTCTACTGAAATAGTGCAGCAGAATACCAATGAGTTGTTTACTGGAGGAAGAGATTATATCAAACATCAGAACAAGAAAGATAAAATGCACAGTCTGGAGCTATGTAATGAACCGTAAACAACTTATTTTTAACTGCATCCAATGCTAATTATGTCTCCTGCCCACATTTTGCTAACAACTTTTCAGTTTATTTACAATGAAACAGTGACCTGCTTACCAAATTTTCTATGGCTTTAGCAATCACGTCCTTTATTTTAATATGGTGCACCTTGTAATGTTTACACAGTTCTTCTGCAATGGAAGTTTTTCCTACCCCAGGAGGGCCAAGAATACAAATCTTGACGGGCTGAAAGAGAAGACATGGAAATGTGTTTATTAAAATAGCTAGTCTTTGCATCCCATGGCCAGAAGTAAAACGAATGGCAAAGGGTACCACCCTATACTCAAATATGGCCAGTTGGTGAAATGGAATATATAGTGCCACCACAATAAATATGCCAGTGGAATTGTTGATGGAAAACAATGCTGGTGGTGTTGTTCCACAAGTGGAGATGTGGCGGTGGAATGGTTAAAGCACAGGGAAACGGGACACTAAGTTGTACCTTATCCTCCTTGACTACAACCACACTCCCTACCATCAACAGCACTACATTAGCCTCAGACCTGGCACAAAGTATCTCTCTCTCCCCCCCACCCCTGATTTTAATGAAAGGAAATAGCCACTCTGCTCAGTAAGCCCTACTGAGTCCAATGAAACTTACTCCCTGCTAGCAACATTTTACAATATATGAATAAATAGTAAAGGTAAAGGAACCTTGGATGGTTAAGTCCAGTAGAATTTGACTAGGGGTGTGGCACTCATCTCCGCTTTCAGGCCAAGAAAGCCAGCGTTTGTCCGCAGATGGCTTTTCTGGGTCATGATGATTGCCAGAGTGCACAGAAACGTTGTTTAACTTCCTGCCACAGTGGTACCTATTTATCCACTCAAGCTGGTATGCTTTCAAACTGCTAGGTTGGCAGGAACTGGGACAAAGCAACGGGAGCTCACCCCGTCATGCAGATTCGAGCTGCCAACCTAACAACTGTTAAGCCAAAGAGACTCGGTGGCTTAGACTGCAGTCCCTCCAAAAAACAAATACTATGGTTTCCTGGGATAGTTCACATTTCCTCTTGTAAGAGCATACATTGCACCACCTATGGATTATAAAATAACATAAAATATTATTTATTTACCAGTAAGCCTCGACTTTGCTTGTATTCCTTCACTACTTGATCAATATGCTCCACTATTCCTGCTTGAGCAACCCACTTAATGTTGAAATTCTCCTTCAAATATACAGCTTCCATTCGCAAGTTCACAAGTAATTCATCCAACTGTTCTTGCTAAAGAAAGTGCAATAATTTATTATAATGATGCACTCTTATTAACAGTATTTACGAATGACCTTTCAACACAGCATTGATGAAAACAATACAAAGTATAACACCACAATTGTAAAACTAATTAAAAATAGTAAAATACACATTAAGAGAAATGGAAAATCTCAGTTTTGAACTGCTTGGCAGAATACTTATTTACGAGTATTTCTAAATAAGAGTATTTCTACATCACCAGCTCATGAGAACAATATCATGGCAGTGCACATAAAATCATTAAAACACCACAAATATGTTTTAAGCTGTTTCCAAAACACAATCAGGGAAAAAGTTAATGAGCTTCTCAAGTGTGAGCATATCTCCATGCCCACCTCTGAGAAGGCCATGTCCTTGGTAGATGATAATCCAACCTCACAAGAGAATAAAACCTAGAATATGTGGGAAGGTGCTGCTTGAAATAATCAGGGCCCAGATTCTATAAGGCTTTACAACGTAAATTAAAAAAAAGACCTTTAACTGGACCGAAAAATAAGCTCATTAAGTATGAAAGCCATTCATTTATTTTGACTCCCACATTCTCTCCAGTAAGTCCACTTCTTCTCTCTCGCATTCTCCCTGTTGATTAAAAAGCTTGACTACTGACCTGATTTTAAACATATAATTTGGCACTGCATACATATTTTTAAAACTATAACTAGCAGTTGCTGTGACTCCCAATCCTAACCCAGTCCTGTAAACACCTCCCCGTAAAAAAGAAAAGCAGTATAAGGCAATCGCCACTAAAGTCATGTCAGGTTTCTTTAATCCATTAGCATTAAAGAGTGCTGTTATCTTCTCTGGCAGAAAATATTGGAAGATTAAACAAATACCGTTAAATCTTTGTTTAGGAAAGCATTTTCTCTTGGAACCTTCTGTGTTTTTCCTGGACCAACATTTCTGCTGATGCACTGTTAAAGAAAAATACTGGGTAAGTCTTAAACGCAGCAGTAATAAATATCACACACGCAGAAGGAAGAATAAAAATAGATTATTAATTGTTTTAAGCCATAAGGCCATAACAATAAGAACCAATTATCGAGTAGTCAGGTGCCAACAAAAAAAGCACAGTACACCAAAAATTAATATTTGTTCAGAACAATCCCTGCAACATCACATCGTATTCCTTTGAACAAAATTGCTGCAAATTTTGGAAGCTGTCATAGTGGACTGAGCCACCTGCTTTGCAGTTAACATATTTTTCCTATTCAGCAATGCTACAATGCTGTGGCCCTGAGGGGGCAAGAGGATCCATTGGAGCTCCTTTTTTGTAGGTGGAGAAACAGGCCCACATTAAGTAGAAATCTAACTTTGAATGCATCTTAAGGGAGGCTGCAGAAGGGTTTGCAGATGGTTCTTCTCTAACATCAGGGCTCCAAGGTCATCAGTGGGAGGTACAACTGTTTTTTTAATAATAATAATAATAACCACAGAAAGAGGAAAAATGCAGACACTCCTTTCACTCTGCTGCATGAAACTGCCAAAGCACAGGAAAACACTGTTCAACCACCTTCAGTTTTCCTTTCCCCTCCCTTTCAGATTGCACTCCATGTCAACTTTATATTACAAAAGCCAATACGAAACATTTTTTAGAATAATCTCCAACAGCCCTTCTCTGACAGTTTTGCATAAGGGGTATTCACTGCCCACAAATATTGACCTGCAAATAATGATTTTAAATATAAAACTGCTTTTAGGAATTATTTCAATATAGCTTGGGAAGCTTGGTGCTCATCGCAGACCGTTAGTTAATCGAGTAATTCATAACATAATGAAGGTGTTACACATATTCTAGCAATCAGTCTTTATCCCCAGGACTACAGGGTTCAGCCGAATTTTGTTATGCATCCACAGCAGATTAGCCTTAATGTGGCTGGACACAACCCACCACTCAATCCTATGCACACAAACTGATCAAGGACTAGGGATGTATTTGCTAAATATGTCGCAGCCCTAGTTTAAGGGGATAATCAGATAGTGTAGATGTGAGAACTGTTCTTCCTTCAATATATATTATATGCCACATATTGGCAAGCAGTCGTTCCTAGAAGGTTGGTCATAAGCGCATGTGGCTGAAAAAGGTTTCCTGCCTCTGATTTAGGACTGTAGTCCTCAAGATTTGTTGCAGAGGTTCAAAGTCTTTAAGAAAGAATAATAGAGACACATGACAGTCAAAAGTCTTAAACTGCTTTACCTTCACTATTTCACTAAAAGTTTGTATTGATTCGTCCACTGCAATAAGGTAATGTGTTCTTGGCCTATGATCTGCTATATTCTGTAACACTCTGCAGGGGAGGAAACAAAAGATACAGTTGTCAGTCGCTATATATATTCTATATTAACATTAATATAGAATAAATATACAGAATACAAGTACTATAAGTCTCAGGGAGACAAGTTTATATGATGCCTCCTTCCTTCTGTAACTAACTAAAAATCTGCTCCAGAAGGTTAGAATGGGAGGGGCTACAGGAGAAAAAAGTTGGCAAAAGTTGCCTTTCCCTTAAATTTCTGGAAGAATCCGTCGCCATACTGTGAATGGAATGACTCATGCAATTTGCAGAAGGGCATTTTGGATCCAACCCAGTCAGTCTAAACTAGCTGGCATTAAATGAAGATGTCCCTCACATGTCACGGCTGAGACATACCCATGCAGCTGGAATATCAGGATGGCTCAACCCTTTCAAATGGAAGGTTTGCCAAGGATCTGGTTGGACTCTGCCGCAAGGAACTTGGAGGGAGCACAAATGTAAAAAGGTATTTCCCCAAGCCCTCCTCAATATGTAAGGCAGGAGACTTAAAATACATATTATATGGAAGGAACAAAAATCAGTGGATGTAGTTGTAGTCAGATAGCAGCTTGTGGTGAGGCATTGTTTTGTTTTTATTATGTATTTTGTGTTTCTATCTTGTATTTTTATGCTGTGAACCACCCCAAAATCTTCAGATGAAGGGTGGTATACAAATTTAATAAATAACAATACAGTGGTACCTCGAGTTACAAACACCTCAGGTTACAAACTCTGCTAACCTGGAAGAGTTACCTCAAGTTGAGAACTTTGCTCCAGGATGAGAATGGAAATCGTGTGCCAGTGGCGCAGCCGCAGCTAAAGGCCCCATTGGCAAAAGCACACCTCTAGTTAAGAACAGTTTCAGGTTAAGAACGGACCTCCGGAACGAATTAAGTTCATAACTAGAGGTACCACTGTAATGGCTTCTATCTCATTTTTAAGAAATTTATCTTGTTCCATAGTAACTAACTGCAACTATTATATGGAAGAGACATAGCTCAATGGTGTACATGCTTCTTCAGGCAAAAGGCCTCTGATTCAAGACCTATTATCTCCAGGTAGGGCTGGGGAAAACTCCAGCATGAAACCCTGGAAAGTCATTGCCAGTCAGTGTTGACAATATTGACTAGAGGGGCCATATACTAGGTATATGGAAGCTTCCATGAACTTATTATTTAAAACATTAAATGAGAAAGGTACTAATACAGTTCATGAAAGTTTGCCTCTTGCTAAGGACAATGAAGTTTATTTTACAATATTAGGCATGATTCCTTTTTAGGATGTCTCAAAAAATGAAATCAATTTTTAAAAGTCATCCTTCCTGGAACCTGAACAGATGAGCATACCTTTGGGTAACACTGATTCTCATTAAGGAAGAATATGGAAGCTGAGATTCCTGCTTTGCAGGGGGTTGGACCAGACAACCCTCAACCCTTGGGTCTCTTCAAACTCTACGATACTATGATTCTAACCCTGAAGTGAGGCATGGCTAAGAAGTATACTTACGCTGCTAAGTCAACAATGTGAATGGTTGGAATAGCATTTCGTCCATCTCCAAAAATTGGTATTGCCGGAGTCTCACCAAGCCAAGATAACTGGAAAAATAATTGCAGAGTATCCTAAGTTGGTAACTTTAGTATATGTGAATGAGGAATCACTCACTCCAGTTGCTACCTCATCAGCTAGAGGAGTCAAATTAACAACATGTTTTATAGGATCTGAGTTCTACAGCTTTGCAAGTTTTCGCATACTTGCAAAAGAAAATGCAAATGAAGGTGAAAGAGTTCATGGATAACTGCCTTGTTGTGGCGAAGGGGCTTGAATAACTTAGAGAAGCTATGCTGTGCAGGACCCAGATGGATCATAGTGGAGGGTTTTGACTAAACGTGATCCACCTGGAGCAGGAACCGGCAAGCCACGCCAGTATCCCTGCCATGAAAACTCCATGGACAAAAACAACAGGTATATACAAAGAGTTCAATTGGTGCCTAATGAAAAAGCACATGTTCCTGTGACCTGTCACCACTGATGCATCTTCACCAACACAAGAGACCGCATATTTCACTGCATTTTTAGGACGCAGAACACATATGCTAATTAACACTGAACAAATTCTTTTGCAAAACTCCTAAAGCCCAGTTTGAGGGGGCCCTGCTAAGCTCTGGTAGTGACAGCAGCTGTAGTTCAATTATTTGAGTCTAGCTGCCATTATAATTCCTCCAGTGCCTCTGGTGTAATGTCACTTAAGGGCAATGTAGAAAATTACAATGGCAGCTAGACTCAGGTGCCCAGTAGTGCTTGAAGCATTAGGCCAGAATATTTTAAAGGGGGGAATCAGTAATGGCTCCTGCTGGGGTCCTGGCCTTGCTTAGGGCTACTCATTGCTCCTTCATTAAATTGTAACTTAGCATTCCGATGCTGTTTAGTGTTTTTTCCACACCTGCCAAATTTTATATTTTAAAGGAGGCAGATTTAGGCCATACCATACTTGGCCATAGAAAGTCAACTTGTGAGACATGGGTACAAGTTCTGCCTCTACCATGGAGCTATTGTGCGGCATAGGGCAAGTCTCCCATGTGCTCCATTGCAGTCCTCCATTCAGAAACTAGGAATAGCAGCACACCTCCAATATTTCAAAGAAGAAAATAGGACACTCTTGGGGCACTCTTAGCACCCAAATCTCTGAGAATGGCAATTCCAATAACTCAAATTAAAGACGTTCTTAAAAGGCGTTCTTCAAAAGTCCCCTTGGAAGACAAAATAGGGACTATTCCTGTATAAGAAGAATTGGAACATATCTAATAGTGGTGGTCTTGATCAGATTTGCTGACCGAGGAACACAGTAAGAACTGCAGATTTAAAATGCTCAATGAAAATAGCGTAGATTCCATACAGCAACTCATTTAAATTTCCCAACTTGAACACAGTGCTTGCCACAACATTCTCCTCTCCCTCTTATCTCTTTCCGTATTTCCATGTCTACCTTTATTTCTTCCTAGGCTGACTGTGCCTTCTTTAGTGACTGATAAGTAAGCTGGAGAACAGCCTTAATGCACCCAGTAGCACGATCAGGAAAAGCTGGTATCTACAGCTCAACCATTTCAGTTCTTATGCTGTTCCTTCATCTGTTACACAGAGGGGAGAACACTGCGGCTGCATACACACCACACATTTAAAGCACATTCCCTCACCCCAGCATCTTGGGAACTGTGGTTTGTTATGAATGCTGGGAATTGTAGCTCTGTGAGGGGTAAACCACAGTTCTTAGTTCCTTTTCTTTCTTCCAGATGCAATATGGTCAACACTGGTGTCCAGGCAGCTGGAAGTCTGCACCCTGCTAGTTATATTTTAAGAAATTTTCATATCAGTACATGGTTTTCTGAACCAGAAGTAAATCCTCTGCTAAACTTGTAAAGACCTAATGCCATTTCATTTTACTACATAAGAAAAATTTTGCTGGATCAAATCAAACATCCATCTAGTCTAGCATCTAATTCCAACAGAGGACATCTTTCCGCATGCTCACAGATTTAAGAATGTATTAAATCCACTTTTTGACGAGTTCTGCAATATTAACTATAATCTAAATTACCTTGAAATATATCTACCTTAAAGAAGTAGTGTAAAAGCTTTTCTTCAGCTCCATACTGAACACCAGAAGCAACAACATACGTATTAAATTTGCTTTTCGCCTGTTGATAAGAGTAAAAGTTATTGTGTTAAAAAATAAAAAGCATTTTACAAACCTAATTTAAGACAAGTTATTCATTTTCTTATTTATTTAAACCATTTATACCCAGCCCTTCCACAACAAGTCGAAGATGACAAATAGCATAAGAAAAGGCAAAGGAGTAAACTCTACACAAATCTGGAATGGAGTTACTAAGGCTATTGGAAGGCATCTTGTACGCCTCCTTCCAGCAACTCCTGCAACCAAGCTGGTATCAAAATACTGCTCTGCTTTCCTTTGGTCCACATCAGTGAGGCCGAGGGGGGGGGGGGCTTGACGTCTGGGCAGCCCAGGACCTCCATAAACACTGCCAAGGCTTGCGCCCCAGGAAGGTAACTTCAGTGCTAACACAGAGGTTTCACTTCACCCTGGGGCATACTCCATTGTCTCTCAAGACAGACAGATGGCAACAAACCTAGGTTACAACTGCTCAGACACCATGCAATAGTCCACTGTTAACACTGCAGGTCATAGGATTAGGTGCCAAGGATTAGGTGTTTTGCCTCCTTTCCTTATACAGAGAGGGAGATAATTTGTGGTGTTCAGAAACTGGCTGGTGCCCCCCTCCCCAAGTCTCAGAATCCATAACAAAATTTATATAATTTTAAAATTTATATAAACTCTCCATCTTTCTTTTTAAAAACCATATTTAATTTATTTTCCATTAACACTTACAATTTTGCCAAGTTTGGTAATAGTTTTTTCAGCATTAGTGTGTTCTATAAAATTAGGATGGGGTTTTCTTCGACGATAGTCTTCTTCAGTGAAAGGTATTTCTGGATCTTCCTGGGTGGAGAGGAGTAAACAGAAAAAATAAAGATTTCTAAAACTGTATCCTTTGGTATCATTCAATTTTTATTTTGACAAAGCAAAATGATTTTTTAAAGTAAATAATTGCATTCCTAATATTAGTTAATTGAAGAGTCATTGTATGGAATAGTAAGAATTAATCCCTGCTTCTTGTGCTAGAAACTATAAAAAAAAAATGGAAATGCAGTTCAAATGGAACTGTGCCAGGCAAGTTTGAGAAATGAGCCTGTACCATATATTCTGTCACTAAAATTTATGGAAGGCAAATAATTCAAGTGCAGGTTTACCTGCTGAGGTCAATAAATGTCAGAGGTTTCTTGACTTTTTCTACAACTCACCGGATCAAGAGGTTTGCTTCTTGCCCAGGTCATTATTGTTGAAAGCAGAATGAACACTTTCTGCTTCTCAAACTTTGATGATTCCGCTTGTATTGCTGTGTAATTACATTATAGTGTATATGTTACTAAATTTTTTTTTTAAAAAAATCCTCTACTTACATTTTATGACAATGTTCTGCAGGCAAAATGTTTTCTTTCCCCCAAATTAAGGTTAATGCTGTACAAAGACTTGCACACACATACCAAGACTTCTCACTTTCACCCCTGATAGCAATCCATTGTCATGCATCCAAAGATATTTCAGAAGCCTGTGGGTGGAGGAGGCTCAGAATGGGAGACATCGAGCTTTTACACACAATTTTGATCCAGCTAGATGGTTCAGCATGTGGATCACTATCTAAATGAGAAACTGCTTTGTAAGCCACTTTGAGGGTTTTTTACAATCAAGCGTATATAATTTTTATGAAAAAACAAAATAAAATGAATAAAAACCAGATGTGCAAATGGAAGCTGTGTATAGGATTCCTCCTATGATTCAGCTAATAAGATTATATACATGTGGCCCTGTAAGAAGTTCAGTGATAGCACAGATCAGCCATTTGGAATGGTTTAGTCTGAGATTAGTCCACACACAGCCATTTCCCATCCAATGGCAATTGCCCATGTTTTCCCGGGCTCTACACCTTGGTTGCTGGGATATACACAGTCAATCCCAGGCAGAGTCTTTTGGATTAGGCCACAGAGATGGGCATAAACTACATTAGAAATCGGCAAATCATCTAATTTCAAATTCAGATATTGTGCACCTATTCAACTTGACCACACCATTTAAACCAGCACAGTCATTTGAGTAAACATTCACCCAACATGCATGATTAAATATGTATGTGTGAGCTAAGCCAAACTATGCTCTTCTAACAAGAGGATAAGAACTGAATTCCCCCAATACCACCAGGTAAGTCCAAGGCTGAGGGATTTGAACTCAGGTAGTGCCAATTTGAGGTCTCAGTCTGCTGAATCACACTAGATCGACTGCTTCACTTCCCAGAGTTGATGAATGTGTCATGCCCATTTCAGATAAAGAACAAATTGTACTAACCAGTAGCTGCCCAGACTGCTTCCTCAATCTGTTTTACATCTTCAGTGATGTTATAAATAATAATGTCACACTCTAACAGGCGAGCTAGCAGCTCTTCTCGAGAAAGTGTCTAAAAACAAACAAAAGCTATAAGGAGGAATTATTTCCCTCTATTTAGTAATAACTTTTAGCAATCAATCCTTCGTTTTTAAAGAAGAAGAAGAAAATCCTCTATTTTTTTATCCTCTAACAATTTTAAAAGAGTGGAAGCTGGGGTTGGGTGATGGGGATTTTTGTTTATTTGATTTATAAAAAAGGTAAAGTTAAAGGACCCCTACCAATGGAACATCATGATGGAAACCAGAGTGGACGGAAACGCCATTTACCTTCCCACTGCAGCAATACCTATTTATCTACTTGTACTGGCATGCTTTTGAACTGCTGGGTTGGTTTATAACTACCTTTCACTCCAGGGGGATCCTGAAGGGACCTTACGGTATAATTAGATAGGGCCTGCTTTTATTCCCTCCAGCATATATATTCCGTCAAAAAATCAATTTCTTATTAGCTCATTGTGGCTTTTATCTCCATTGCCATTTCATCCCATCTAACTTCCCTGACTGCTGGCACTTGGATATTGCACTGACTGGGTAAACTTAAGCAGTGAATAAAGAGGGAGAGATAAGCAGGATGAAGCAATGGATATAGATGAGGTGGCTGAAGGTTCTTCTTTTACAGTGTGAGAGATTGTGATCCACTCTAGTGTTCTGACTGCTGGCTTAACCATGTTCGGAACTCTCAGAAGGTAGACTCAGGCTGTTCTCACATGGCAAATGTCAAAGCCAGGCTCTCAGTCATGATGACTTCCTTAAGTCTCATTGGTTAGCCCTGACAAACTTTAGCTACTGTAGACTGTAGCTTTTAGGTTTTACAGAATTAGAGTTATCAAATGTTTATGTGGCTATACATTATACTACCTTCTTTTTATTTATTGATTTCTTTTCCTGCCGTTTAATAAAGGTGACCACCTATATCCCCTAGTATTTTAGTAAATTAAAGAAGTGTAATACTCACTCCATATGCTTCCACAGCAAAATCTGGTTTTGTACTAGTCTCCTGTAAAAGAGTTCCCACTACTTGGTATATTCCTTCCTTTGGTTTCAGAGGTGAAATTTCAACAGCTGATCTACCTTCATCTTCTTCTTCCTCTTCCTCTGCTACTTCTTCCAGAGAGGCTCCAACAGTACAGCTCGCTAGATACTTGAAGTATACAAGAAATGAACAGTGGGATAGTGTGAGAGAATTCCATTCATAGTGATATGGTAATCAGTTTTCTGTTTCATAATTGTGCTCATTTGGACATAACAACATACCATGGTGTGTTGCTATGACAACATGCTGCCGTGAGCTATGGGCTTGTCCACTCCCCTTCATGTGTAAAATGAGAGAACCTGAATCCTTTTTGCTGTGTCCAAATACAGTGCAAATCAAAGTTTAGCTTGTTAAATGATGATCAGAGCTTCAGTTTCCTTACCATGCATATGAAGCAGGGGGAAATGGGAGCAGACAAACCCAAAGCATATTGTGACACATTCTGGAAACAATAAACCATTGTTTATACCTCTGTCCAACCTTCCTCATAAGATGGCTGTGAGGGCAAAATTGGGGAAGGGAGAAGAATCATGAAAGTTGCTAGAAGCTCAGTAGAAGAATGAAGGCTGGGATAGAAATGTAATAAATGTATATATTTTAAATAACCTTTAAAGTCATCTGAGGATAGACATTTTATTTTGAAACTCCAACATCCACAGCTGGACAATATTTTCATTAACAGGACTAAAAGGTAAAGGACCCTTGGATGGTTAAATCCAGTCAAAGGCGACTAAGGGGTTGTGGCACTCATCTCGCATTCAGGCTGAAGGAGCCGGCATTTGTCCACAGACAGCTTTCTGGATCATGTGGCCACCATGACTAAACTGCTTCTGGCACAACAAAACACTGTGACGGAAACCAGAGCACACGGAAACACTGTTTGCCTTCCCGTCGCAGCAATACCTATTTATCTACTTCCACTGGCGTACTTTCGAACTGCTAGGTAGGCAGAAGCTGGGATAAAGCAACAGAAATCACACACAGGTTCTTTTTGAGTGTGTGGAGGGAAGGAAGTATTAAAAGATAAAAAGTAGTTTCTTCACACATCAGATCAGCCCTTCTCAGCCTTGCCCACCCCGCAGTGTAGCTGGGAGTACAATCCCCAATGCCTCTGAATGAATACCAGCTGCTGGAAACCACAGGTGGCAAGAACACTCCTGCTTGTGTCTGGCTGGCCAACTTGGCCCCACAACTGCCGGTGCCCCGGGGGCTGTGGGTGCATGCGGCGTGCAAGCACCAAAATGTGGGGGTGCCTGGCCCCAGAAATTTCATGGATGCTTGATCACCCAGGGAGTTGGCACCTATGTTGGCCACTGCGAGAACAGGATGATGGACCAGGTGGGCCACTGGCAGGGCTGGCCCCAAGACATTTTGACACCAGAGGCAAACCACAAAAGGGTGCCATTCCAGGGAATAATAATAATAATAAATTATTTATACCCCGCCCTCGCCAGCCAAGACCGGGCTCAGAGCAGCTAACAACCAATAATAAAAACAAGTTGATTAAAATACATTTTAAAACACACGATAGAAGAATGGCAGATGAAGATGATGGATTTTTCGGAGCTAGCCAACCTAACCAGAAGAGTCCGTGACCAGGAGGAGGAGGAGTATCAGGAAGAGTGGATTAAATTTAATGATTGCTTAAATATGTTAAGTTAAATTAACTAAAAACAGCTTGCAGATACTTAATTGTCTTAGGATTTTATTTATGTTAAGTGATGAATTAATATGTTTAATTTTATAATGTAAAGATCTAAGGTTGTTAAATGTTTAAGTTAAATTTTATAAGAACTGTGATTTGGAAAACCGTTAAAAGGATATGCAATGAAATTCAACCAAGGGGAAGCGAGGAAGTCACTTAATAATGTTAATAAGTGTAATTTTCAATAAGGCTATGATTTATGTTGGTTTGTCTTATGTGTTTGTTTATAATGTTGTGAAAACCAATAAAAAACTTTTTTTGGGGGGGAAAATACAATTTAAAAAACAAGATAAAGACACAACATTAAAACATTAAGAAGAAAGGGGTGAGTGAAGATATATATGAGGGAAAGAGCGTAGGGAATAAAGAGCTACATCAGGAACTGCTGAGAACCTGCTACCCCTGTGGGTTCTGCACGCCCGAAGCGGTTGCCTCAGCTTGCCTCCTGGGCGAGGCGGCCTTGGCTACCGGGCCGCGTCAACCCACCGACGCTCTGCGACTATCCGCCTCCGGCCCTCACCCTCCCTATGTTGCTGCCTCCGTAGGTGTCCAAGTGGTTCAGGAAGATCCTCTGGCTCCGAATAATCTCCTCCGCCTCTGCCACCGCCTCCTCTTCCTCCGACATGGCTGCGGTTGAGAAGGAAGCGCAGGGGTTGCTAGGCAACCAGGGCGCGCGCGCCGGGAAAGGAAGGAGGAGGAAGAGGCGGGGCCTTGGGGAGAAAACAGAACGCAGGAGACGAACAGGAGGGCGTGGCGGGAGGAATCCGGGCGTGGCTTCCTCCTCGAGGAGAGGGGGCGTGGCCAATGGAATAATGTGAAAACAAAGAGATTGCGCGTTGACTTTTTTCTCCCCCTCCTCAAGAGATAAATGGCGCAAGCCATTTATCTCTACCGCTGCTTTAGGTTTTAGTTAAGTCAGCAAAATCTGCGAGTTTAGTGCAGAAATCCAAAAACCCCTCTGTCCACTGTTTTATTTTATTCTGTATTTTAAAAAGCAAACTCATTATGCAGACCACTTTGCTTCTTTTATTTCAAGCGTATAACTGCTAAAATAAACGCTTCTGCCTTATTCAAGGAAGTACAGATAAAATGGACAGAGCACATTTTCTTCATGTATTTTCCTCGTTTTCTTAACTTCCATGCTATAAATCCAGATTGTAAGTGCACATGTACCCAGTTTTCTTAGAAAATGAAATGCACATTTTAGTCTAATTTTCTATATATGGATAAAGCAAGACATTTCAGCGTTTAAAACAGTAAGAAACAGTCAATGTTTCATAACAGGTTTTACTATAGATTCTTAGTTATCTTATAATTAGCTGAAATAAGACAAAGCTGTAATAAATGCTTCAACTAAGCTGATACTCCTTCAGTTCCTATACCAGGTTCTCAGCAAGGTTAAGCAGCATCACTCATGTTGAATCAGGTTTGCAAAATATAAATTTACATCCATCAAGGAGCTGACGATTGTGTAAATTCACTCACTTTGAGAATTAAAATATCAGTTAAGTATTATCTATCACAATGCACAATTACTATAGCTTTGTGGATGGTTGTTGTTTTTTAAACCACCTTTATCCCAAGAAAATATACTGAGATTACAGCACTGGAAGGTAACTAGTATTGTACTTAAGACCACCTATTCTTCTCCCAATTCAAATACCAATTTCCTTCTTTGGTTTTGAATCAATACAATGAACCATTGTAAGTTACAGCATAGTTGGGGCTTTGCAGAAATACTCATGTAATATAGTAAATAAAGATTCAAAAATACTTTTAGATATACTGTACATTATGTAAACATTCAAAGCAATGCAAATAGTTCTCTTTACACAGTATTAATAGTTTAACAAAAGCAATGAAGGATTGGGCTTTATGCAGAATGTGGCTTTTTATTTTTTCATTACTGTGCTTATCCCATTTGTATTTCAGCTGATGAATACATTCATTATGCCAACAATATATCTATTGTTTAGCATTGCTGCTTGCTACCCTCAAGACTACACCAAATACTGCACACTGTTGTTCGGTTACTGAAAAGTACTGGCCTAATGTTTTAGTGGATCATATCCTAAGAGATGTTTTATTTAATGTTTCGTCTTACCACTCTAATGAATGAGCTAGAGAATGTCTAAATCCACATACAAGAAGTTGAGCTAAATACAAAACTTTTCAATGAAACAAAATCCATTTCATTAAATTAGCTATGGCAAATATTTGGTTTTCTTAAAACCAAGTTATTTGTGAAGCACACTACTGAACAAATACAAAAGTTGTTAGAAGAATTTTAAAGTTAAATATCAGAGACCAAAACTATACTGTGTTACATTGTAACTATCTAAAGGAAAGTTTAACCAAGAACAGTAACTATATATGTGACTATGTTACCTTAAAAATAAATTGGGTAACTAACTCCGAACAACAGTATCAAGGACATAGTTTACAAGTTGGTGTCACTGCAAGTCATGGAACAAGGGATTTTTTGAAAGCAAAGAGTTCAGGTTAATAATTCCCCCCCCCCCCTCTGCCATCAGGCCTCAGAACAAACTATTTAGATCCAGCAGCAACTTTTATTGAAGCCCACTTTGATTGCAAATTCAATCACGACTGCCCATCACTTTTCAAAGCCTCTAGTCTTTGTAGCAAAGCATTTCCAAATGCTTCTCGATACGCTGGGCTAACAGAGTCCAACAGAGAGTAGACAGTCTCGTGATAGGGATTTTGTACGCTGTCATCCACCTGGTCGAAAGCATAGCCAACCACCTGCAAAAAGAGAAAATAACATACTTAAGAAATTAAGTGTCCAAGTGCACACACACAAACAAAAAGGTTGATAAAGAAACCAAACCAGCTGTTATGCGAAAAACTGTTCTAGTGAGTCGCCCTTTTATGGGGCCTTGTAAAGTTTATCAAGATCGTACAATCCCAAGAACTATTTACAAATGGTACTGAATACATTATACCTGAAAGTTATTGAGTAAAACTTGTCTAGTAAAACTGGTGTAGTAATACTGATATATCGCCCAGGACCAGTAATGAGGGCCAGAGCATGATGATGGCTTTTCACAGAAATATCACGAGTAAACCCACCACCACTCCTGAATCCTTCCACTGGGCACTGGGGGCAAAGGGACTCCCCAGTGCTTGGTAGAAGGAACAAGCTATCTTGGTCCTGGCCCCGTGGGGTGAAACTGCCTCACATCTCTTGGCAGGAGTGGCAGTGTTTTCACCCTAGCGCCTTACAGCTTGTTCCATCCTCCGTTTCAACATCACAATGTATCACCTAACTGTGATGTTCGGCTGGTGATCCATTGCAATGTTGAAAAGCTGACATCTCCCAGCCCTATTTTGATATTAATATTGGGGGGGAAACTGAGTCAAAAAGGAACAAGAACTCCATATGTGTTATTTCAGCTAGAGTAACCATGACAGTTGAGATGCACACTAATTGTATATGATTATAGTACTACAGAGTGATTAGTTGGAAAAAGACTTGTATTATGACTGCAAGTTCAATTCATGCAGTTCACAGTTAATACTTACTGAACACAAACAGGCAGAGACAAGACTTCAGTTGTATTCCTAATAAAAACCTTCATGGAGAAAAATCTGTCTACAGTGGTGGATATGTGTGGAAAATATGTGTTTTCTTTCACGGGTGATCATTAGTCATTGGTTTGCATTGTTTGCAATGGTTTAAAGCTGTGGATCACCAGAGAAGGAAGACTTCATTTCTTTAATCAAGGATGGTTACCTCCTGTGGTCCTCTAGATGCTGCTGGAGTACAGTCTTTGGCTATGTTGTCAGGGCCTGATGGTGTTGGAAGACCAACATCTGCAGGGCCACAATTTCACCACCCCTGCTTTAATTCATGGATGGATAGCTTTCAACATGGAAGTTCATGTACATTTAAAAGTATTCTGGCAGATGCAGATGCCCATGCTCCTTGCAGAACCATGACATCACAAGTTGCACCTGCTAATATTTTCCCTTCCAATATAATTATATGTTGAAAGACTGTTATCCATAATTAAAAGATCAAGTAAAGTATTAAATGCAGAATCTTTCAATGCATTAATCATGAAAAGAAAACGGAAGTTTTATTTAGGCAAACGATAGATAGCACCTTTTAGTGAAAAGGCATCTGGGACAAAAAAGCTGCCTAGTAATCAGAAATTCAAGATTTAGGGCCTTCCTACCATGAACCAAGTGACATGGAACACCTTATCTGATGCATTTCTGCCAGTCAGGATCCCCGCAAAGTTTAAAAAAGAAACTGTATAGAAACCCTATTGCAGAAGACTAGAGGGTCAAAACTGGTAACTCCAAACATCTTTTCTCTTAATTAGAAATAGCACTGTATGTTCTTTACATTCTGCTGGAAGATGCCCAGAGTAGCTGGGGAAACCCAGTCAGATGGGCAAGTAATTCATTGTTGTTGTTGTTATAGTAGGTTTGTTAGCATCTTCTATATAAATATAAACATTCTGAAACACTCGGTACAAAAAATAAAAATTGAAGAGGGCTGCTTTTGTGAGAAAGTAGATTACTAAATAGCCTTTGGCTAACATTTCTTTTATAACTAATCTTCGCAAAAGGATGAATTACCCTAAGTCCCGCTTCTGTGAGCTCTAGGCAATATCTGTTCCTTTCCCTAGTTTCCACGTTGATGTACGCCACATCTTCTGCGCCTGGGAGGCTTTTAGAGACAAACATGTTGCTCACAGCAAACAACACATCATTCACAACAGCTTCCGCTTCTAATCTCATGTCCTTCACGTCTGTTCCTTCAAAATCCTTGAATTCAGAATTGTCTTCAACCCCTGTGTTATTGGATAGGTCCATGGGATTGCAGTCCATCTCCATTCTGCACACACAACACAATTTTTAAAATAAAAATATATTCAGAACTATGCTCAGCAAGACAAATGCTCATACACACTGGGAGTTTAAGTTTGTTGTGTTTTAATCATCAGTCAATTGTTATGAATAGCAACCCACTAATGTAGCATATCAATATAAAAAAATAAAAATACAAACCCCCACCATTACCAAGTGAAGGCACTGAAACTTCTGCATATCAGGCTTTTTAAAAAAAATGCAAGGTAAAAGATTCTACAACACAGCAATGACAATGGGATTCTGGAATTCCAAGATATATCTAGAAGATCAGCATACAGACCCCTAAAAAACATGGGTTCTTTAAATACATTATTAATAATCCAAATCAACTATCAGGCCTAAGAAGTCCAAATGGCTAACACTGCATTTCATGCAGCTGTCATTTTACTTATACTCTGTTTTTCTTCTTTAACCAAAGGGCTGCAAAGTAGTTTGTAACAAAATACCGAATTGCAATATACCGTAATTCTTCAAGCTAATATAATTAAAACCAGCAAACTCCATAGTCGAGAAGTCCTAGTGGGAAAAGAAAACTTTTCAGACATCATTTTAAATGCTTCATTTGGGGACCTATTGGATCTCAATGGGGAGGGAGTGCCATAGCAGAAATGCAAACACTGAAAAATTATCTGTTCCTGGTAAATGACACACTCAGCTGCTGATACTAGTGACACCACGAAAATCCATTTTTTCAAATGATATTTAGTGTAAATTATGTGTGTAAATCCCACCTATGTAGATTTGTGTTAATAAGATGTGGATTAACACAAGCAATCATTAAAATGGGCTAGGTAACAGAAAAGTGAAATTTATTTTATTCATTTATTCAATTTGTATTCTGCTGTTCCTCCAGAAATAGTCCAGGACAGCAGACACAGCAATGATAAAAAAACTTTAAAAAACCTAAAAACGGTTTAAAAGCATTCTCAGCCAGTGATCTAAGGGTTGCCAGAATAGTGTCTTTCAGCCATCAAATGTCTGGGCAAACTGAAACATTTTTAATTTTTCCCCTGAAAGTCAGAGTAATGGGGGAGAAAGAAGCATCTTGCTATGATGAAGAGGATCCAACACTGAAAAGGCCTATCACAACTGATACCCATCACTTGCAGATCACAGAATGCAAGATTATTGATAATGAGGATGGTGCTCTTTTAGATACTTGGATTCCAAGCCATTAGGAGCTTTAGATGCTAGTACTAACATCTTGAATTTGACCAGTGCAGAGCTTTCAGGACCGGTGACACATGGTCCCATTGAGCTACCCCACTTACCAGCCTAGCAGGTGCATTCTGCACTAGCTACAGCCCCCTGCAGCCTGCATTACAGTAGTTAATACAAATGCATAATGCTTAGTACTTCTTAAAGGCCAATTTAGCTTTCTTTATATAAAAAATTCTGTGATTTCAATGTGCACCTTAAGAAGTTAGAATAATATTATCATCACCCTCTGCCTCTGGGATGCCTTTCACATAATAAATATAATGTATAGCAATGTCAGCAGGAAAAAGGTTTTGATCCAAACAGTATTGACAACCTGCAATACCTTGGTCTAGAAACCGACTTTTTTAAAACTTAGAAGATGAATACACATCTCTGTTAGCCATTTTGCCTAAAATGAAAGCAAAAGTCCCAGAAGTTCTGCACTCTGTCATGCTCAGCGCCATTGATGCATGCTATAATTCTCCCCTTTCTGCCTTACACCATTTCACACATCTCTGCAGTACCACTAAACTCCATACCCTTTCTCCTTGCTTTCCCCCCTCCTCTTCAGCTAGGGTCACTCTGCCAGGCATTGGTAGTTACAAACCACCATCACTCCAGAAAGCATAATGGAACATTACTTGAAGAAAGGAACATCTTGGTACCCGTTTTGATTCTGAGAAAGCTGATTTGCCAACTCACTACTCAGTACCTGTTCCTCCTGCTCAAAATTATCTTCTACCATCAGTCTGCATTTCCACCTATGCATGTCAGAAACATCTCCCCCGCACACAAAAAAATCACTAGATGTTGTTAGCCATACCGTTTCTTAGGCTGGATAAGACAGACATCTGATTCGGGTGGCGTATAAATAAATGATGATGAAGATTCCTTGTACAATCCATTCCACCTCCTCTCCAGCTTTACCCTGTAGACATACATCTCCTGCCCGCCCACCCGCATTTCAAAACAGAATTTATTTTTGTTTAAGTTTATGCCTGATGAGTTGCCTAAGTGACCGTACACAGGAACAGGACCAACTCTCGCGGGTTCAGGCAAGCACCCACCCAGGGGTGCCAACTTAAATAAAATATTGGGTGGGGGGACAGGGAAGCACCACACAACAGATCACAAGATGTGGCAATTCGAATGGCAATGCCTATCAACTTTGGGGTGGGGAGTGCACCCCCCTCAAATATTTTATTGGGAGGGACCGAAGGGACTTCAGCCCTTCGGAGTTGGCTCCTACTCCCCCACCCACAGAACTGTCCAAAAAGAAATTCAAGACCCAGGATTCGCCGGCCCTCTCAAAACACCCACGCGCTGCTTGCTTGCTTGCTTCCCTCCCTCCTTCCCTTCCCTACACGTGAGGATGCCGCAATCCCACGACATGCAGAGAAGCACGTCCCCGTTAAACAAGAGCAGGCCATGGTTCCGAGAGGGGAAGGGCTGCCAATTTCCCAGCCGGCCTCTTTTAAACAGAAGGAAGGGGACCGTGCTCACTTCCACGAGGAGAAGAACTTCGCCCGCTGCTGGTTTTTATTAATTATTATTAATTATTATTATTATTATTATTATTATTATTATTATTATTATTATTATTATTATTATTATTATTATTATTATTATTGCGCCTTAGTAAGCTTGTCGCCTGACAGGCACAGGCACAGGCTGGTATGGGGGTCAGTTGGCAACCTTCACCCAGCCCCCCCCCCCGCGAGTCTTTCAGAAGCTTTTCTTCCACACAACCCGAGGCACGCGCACACAGCTCCACCTGCCAGTCTAACAAACGGAAGAGAGAGAAACAACGGACGCCGACGACGTACCTGCCCCTACTCCATCCCGTCCCTACTCTCCGGCTCTTCGCCACCCGCGAGCCGCTCTATCCCGTCCTTAAGTTCTCGCGAGACGAGAAGCTGAGCAGCCAGCCCTGTTCCTCCCTCTCTCAGCTGTTTTGCGCCCGACCCCTCTCGCTCTCTTTTCCCTCCTCCCGCTCGCGACCTTTTCTCTCCCCAGTCACGTGCCGAGGCCCCGCCCACGATTGGCGGGACAGGCGCCTGGGCAAAAGCGCCGAGAGACTCGGTGGAAAGCCATACTGACACTTCCGGCTCTCGACTGAGCTTGCGGAGCGACGCACAGCCGTAGGGGGAGTTGGCGGAGGAGCAGGGGAACCCTCGCATTTACTGTTGCTCTTTTACAGAGATCAAATAAACAAGTGTTTCTCATTGCAACATACGCTGATGCTTCTGAATGCCGGTTGCTGGAAACTTCAGAAGTGCTCTTCTGCTGCTTGCACGTTTCACACAGGCAGGACCCGGCCCAAGCATTAGACAAATTGAGGCGACTGCCTCAAGCAGCGGGATCCACAGGGCAGAGGATCCCGATGTAGAGCTAATGGCATGGCTCTCCCAACTTGAATTTGACTGGACCCAGAGTTCATCTTCTGAAATCTTCCGCCAGATTCAGGGTTTTTGAGGAATTATAATAACACCGATGCTTCTGCGTGTGTATGTGAAGGGCGATGGATATTGTTGTATTGTTATATTTCATTACTTTTTATTGTGCATGTAAGCCCCATGGATAAGTTTTGTGTTAGGCGGCAAATAAATATTGATGATGGTAATGATAGCACGTTATTTAAGTTACTGCTGTTTTAATTACATGATTTAATGATAAAAGTCTGAAAAAGCTATTTTAAACCACAAAAAAGCCACACAGCGAGACAAGCAGAATGTAATGATATGCGGAAATGTTTTTATGCAGAAAGGTTGGGCGACCCACGCGAGGGCTCCCCAACTTCGCTCAGAGGAGGAAACCCTCGTGTCATTTCCGCCTCCTTCGCCCCGCCCTCCCCAACGTTTCCGTCCCCCCAGCGCCGGGACGGATGACGACGCTCTCCCGTGGGAGGGACGTCCAGCCGAGCGTAGTTACAGTCCCGTGGGCGGGGCCAAATGAGCACAACAACCAGCCAAGCGCGCTGATAGGGAGGCGGAGTGCGAGTGGGCGGGGCGAGAAGCGGGCCCCGCTACGAGCTCAGTCGGAGGAGACTGTGAGGGCAGCGAATGAGAAGGGAAAGAGACCCTCGTGGCTGTTGTGCCGCCGTAAGCCCCGCCCCTTCCCTCCCTCACTCGGGAAGGCGGGGTTGCGCTGACAAGATGGCGGCTGCGGCTGCTAGTGCTGCGTGAGGAGGCGGTGGCGGCGATGGAGGCTCTTGTTATCGTCCGCGCGGGAATTCCCTCAGGACTTGCCGCTTTCCTGGACGGCGCTGAATAGGAATTGTGGGGAGAGGAGCCTGGCTCACCGCGGGCCGGGCCTCCCCTCATTCTTCCCAGCCCTCATAACCAGCCTTTTCTTTTCGGAGGAGGGCAGCCCCTTCCTCGTCTTCGCCCAGCCGGTGGCTCCTTTCCCTGCGGACCCCGCAGCTCCGTCCCCTCGCCTGCCAGCCCGTGGATCGCAGCCGCCATGCCTTGGCCCTTCTCGGAGTCCATCAAGAAGAGGGCCTGCAGGTACCTGCTGCAGAGGTACCTGGGCCACTTCCTCCAGGAGAAGCTCAGCTTGGAGCAGCTCACCCTGGACCTCTACCAAGGCACAGGCTCCTTGGCACAGGTGCCCCTAGACAAGTGGGTAAGTGGTGCTTCACGCGTCTCTTAGGAGCAGTAGGGTCGTGGAGTTGGAAGGGACCCCGAGGGTCACCTGGTCCGACCACCTGCAATGCAGGAATCTCGGCTAAAGCATCCATGACAGGTGGCCACCCAACCTCTGCTTAAAAACCTCCAAAGGAGAGCCCACCACCTCTCGTGGGAGTCTGTTCCACTGCCCAACAGCTCTTCCTGTCAGAAAGTTTTTCCATATGTCTAGTCGGAATCTCCTTTCTCGTATCTTGAATCCGTTGGTTCAAGTCCCACCCTCCAGAGCAGGAGAAAAGAAGCTTGCTCCGTCTTCCATGCGTCAGCTCTTGAGATATTTGAAGATGGCTATCATATCTCCTCTCTTAACCTGACTAAACATGCCCAGCTCCCTCAGTTGTGTGCCTTGTAAGGCTTGGCTTCCAGACCCTTGATCATCCTCCTCTGCACACATCCCAGCTTGTCAATATCATTCTTAAATTGTGGTGCCCAGAACTGGACACAGTACTGCCAAGTGTGGCCTGAGTAAAGCAGCATAGAGTGGATCTGGACGCTATACTTCTGATGATGCAACCTGGAATAGAATTAGCTCCCCCCCCCCCATGGCATAACATCTCCTGCCTACCCCTCATACTTCCCCTCTGAGGAGCTTGCTATCTGTCAAGTGTCAAGAGCTGTCTTTTCACTTTGACAGACATGCCCTAGCCAACTGTTTAAACTTCCTGTATCCTGATTCTGTCACAGTTACTGCTGCAATAATTGAGCAATTTTCAATGCATGAGGGTTTGGGGTGATCCAAAGTTGACAAGCAGTCATCTTTTTTACTCTGTGAACACTGCATTTCACTTCCAAGCACTTGGACTTGTAACCTAAATGCTTCTCCCTGCCCACTCCAATAACAATAATGAAATTCCCATTGAAGTGAATACATCGTCTGCGGCAGCATTCCCCATCCTGATGTCCTCTGGATGTTGTTGCATGTCAGATCTCATCAGCCCTGCCCATTGGCCATGCTTGCTGGAGCTTATGGGAGTTAAACAACACATGGAGGGCTTTGATCAGATTTTTTTTTTGAGGGAAAGGGAAAATCAGAAGATAGAAGGGAAAAGGAGACAGGTGTCTTATTCAGTCTGTAATCTTAAACATGCTCATAATCTTAAAGTTGCTAATTCATTGACACTATAGAAATTTCGGGTCCGTATGTCGGCGATTAACTTCCAGCTAAGTGGCTATTGGGGTATGGAGTGCTATTTGTACAAACTAGCTTGTCTACTGCACTGAAGTGTCAGGAAGCACATTATTTTGGTTATGTGGTTGCTTTCAACTTGGTATTGGTCAACTCAGTTTTCGTAGTCGAAATAAAATAAAATAAAGAGAATAAAAAAATTCCTTCCAGTAGCACCTTAGAGTGCATGCACACGAAAGCATACCAATAACAAACTTAGTTGGTCTCTAAGGTGCTACTGGAAGGATTTTTTTTGTATAAATATATGTGTTTTTTGGGGGGGGGGTGTAGCCTGCTCTGTTTCTCTCCAGGTGATCTGGAGACCAATTTAAAACATTTTTTTCTTTACCATTTGAAGATGTTTAATTTTATGATGTTCTATTTTTCTATGTTCATACGTTTTAAAAACACTGGCTAGCTGTGAATCCTGAAAACAATTTTTATATGGTATGTCCAGCATTTGTGTAAGCAGTTCGAGTTTGGATGTAACTGACTTCATAAGCATAAAGGTTGTTCTCATATGACCCTGTGGCACAGTTCAGTTTTTATAGCCAGTAGGTAGGCTTTGAATGTTTTGATTTACCGTAAATATCCTCTAGTGGACACCCCAGGACCTTTGCTCCCTTCAGCAAGCTATGCTAGAAAGAATAAGTAAATTAGTAACTGCCTTTTAAATATGCTGATTCTTCAGTTTTGAGTTGACTATTTTGCATGCCTACTGTTTTCTAAATAGTACAAATGTTTCTCTTTATAATGTATAAATGCATCTCATAAAGTTTTAAGAACCAGAAGTCATCCCCCAACTGTGAGGAACCCCCACACTGAAGTAGAGGCATGTGAATCACCGGTTACCTTCCATATCTGGGGCATCTCTGTCTGTTTCTCTACAGTTACTGTCTGTCATGTCTGCTGTGATAGTTTAGCTGGATAATTTCATTGTGATAATAGAGAGCTGCACCTGAATGCTACAGTCCTGGAATTGGTATGCTGTGGTGGGGGTATTTTTGATTATGTCTCTCTCCAGGTGTACCCATTGTTTTGTTTTGTCTTCTGGAATGTATGGGGATTATGTGGCACACTTGGTTGTAGATATTTGAGGTTTATTCATTGTGATCACATTTGACCCAGATTACTCAAAGAGATCATTGGTAGGATCAGCCAACAATAGGTTGTCTCTTGAGCATTTTTTCCACTGTAGTGTAAAGCAGTGCTTAGGAAACCAACATACTGGAACCTCCCTATTCAGTATTTTAACAGATGTTACTTGGTTTCTTTCTTGAAAATCTACAGCCTGCACTAAATGGGAAAGGCCTTTTAAAGAAAAATACAATTGAATTAAAATCTAGTCTTTTCTGCATTGTGATACAGATGTGAAACTGAATGGGTACATATTGACAGTTGTGTTCAAGTTTGTTCATAATCCATGTCAATGAGAATTAAATAATATTACTGCTCACTTAATAGTGCTCTCTGGAACTTTATGTATAGTGAGATAAGGAGCAGGCTTCAGATTTATATATAGTGCCCTTAATTTTGGTGTAGCTAACATCCACTGGATGTTGTGGACTAAAACTTTCATGAACCCCGAATGTTTGCCATTCTTTCTGGGGCTGATGGAGTTATAGTGCAGAATGCTGGAGGAGACCATTTTGGCTACCTGTGCATTAACTTTCCCCAACCTGATGGCATTCAGATCATTTTGACCTACTACTCTCATCATCCTTGGCCATTCAACATCATGGCTGGGGCTGATTGGAATTGTAGTAAAAAAATAAATCTGGAGGCCAGCAGCTTGGCTTTTTGGCTTATTCCTACCCTGTCATAGCATGTGCAGCAGGAGTGAGTAATTTATGGTCCTTCAGCTGTTGTTGGACTCCAACTCCTATGAAGCTCAACCAGCATGGGTAAGCTTCAGGGATGATAGGAGTTGTAGTGTAACAACATCTGGTGAGCCATTCCTGTTTTCAAATGTGAACTTTATTAATGCAAGCATATTTCGGCGAGGATGCTATTGAGCCCAAAACTCATTCCAATCTTTCAACACTTAAAGGTTCTGTGGTTTACCTATTAGCAGATCTGTAGTCAGTATAGTTTAGTGAAGTGCCATCATTGTCATATGGAGGATGTTCCTACCTTTATCAGTGTTGTTTGGTTGAGGGACGTGATATTGGTCTCAGTCTCCCCCAGCAGTGCCCAAGTGGGTTTGCAATTTGGCATCAGTATAGACTTGATAGCTGGGGAGCCAGATTTCTGAGAGTTTATCAGGGTAGCACCCTCTCTTTCTGTGTTCTCTGGATAGATATTTGAATTCTGTTACTTTGTATTGTCTATCTACCCCGCTTACTAACATAACTTTTCTGATTGGTAGAGGTGGTCTTGGACTTGACTCCAAAATTTTTAGGTCTTGGGAGATTCCAGCATCCACAGGGGAGCAGTTCAAGCCTTAATGGCTGCCATGAGGCTATCCCAAAACATTTTGGACCCAACACATGTAGCTGTGTGTATGCCCAGTCTGATGCCATAGATCTAGATTACTACTGGTAAAGTTGAGGCTGTTAGAAGCTCTTAATGCTTGGTGGGGGGCAATTCAGTTGGTCCTCTTGGGGAGGCTTATGGTTTTGGATGATTTCCTGGTGTCTCTGCAATAAGACAACTGCATGTGTAAATATCATTGCTTCCAGGTGTCCTTTTACACTGACTAGGGATAAATTGGCAGCATGGTATTTCAGGGAGTTTGGAGTGATGAAATAGTTGAGGTGATAACTTGAATGCAGATGAAGGAAAAGATGGGAGAAAACTGCCAGAAGTAACCTGGGGAGTGCAGATTGCACACTTCTGAACAAGAAATAGGGAAAAGGTAGTGTTTCCTGGAGAGTATGCATACTGACTGGAGAATGTGCATATTGCCAGAGAATGTACAAAATGCAGCCAAGGTATGTACATGCCCCCAAACCTGTTGTGGATTATGCATAATGGCTGGAGAATGTACAAAGTTCATCTGAGATATGCACTTCCCCTAAGGCTTGTTGGGGATTATGTATAGTGACCGGGAAATGTGTGCAGTTCATGGAAGGCTTATATGCACCTTTCCCATGAGGCCTGGGGAATATGCACATTGGCCAGTTATTATGCACATTAATTACTCAAAATACATTCCTTCTCTCTCCCTCTCTCTCTCTCTCTCTCTCTCTCTCTCTCTCTCACACACACACACACACACACACACAAACACACAAATATATATATGACATATAACCCATTTTCACCAAAACCACGGGTCCACAATTCACTTTAGTATTTAATACTGAAGGGAACTTACATTATTTTTGATATAAAATGTCATGGGCATCAACAAAAATTGATCATATGCTGCTTATGTAATATGCAAAGCAATTCTTGATTCTTTTTTCTCTTTGTTTCAGAGTCTTAATGAGATTCTTGAATCAGCAGATGCTCCTCTGGAAGTCACTGAGGGATTTATTCAGTCAATTTCTCTTTCTGTGCCCTGGGGTTCATTACTTCAAGATAATTGTGCGCTTGAAGTGAAGGGCTTAGAGATGGTCTTCAAGCCAAGACCCCGACTAAGTAAGTTAAGAAGGATCATTGACGAAAACAAGTTATGCCTATTTAATTTTCTGAATAGTGGACTATTGGGACATCCCACAGTGAGTACTGATTTCTCCAAAGCAGCAGGGTGACCCCCAACTTCAGCACATTATAGAGAAGCAGATACTACTTTCTTCCTGGGGAGGCTGATACTTCTGTTGTGAGTGTCGCCCACAGCTCAGAGGTACCATTCACAGAATTTCTCATTCTTGTATACAGAAGCTGGGCTTCTAATTTATCCCTGTATGCGTGTGCTTTGGTTATGGTTGAACATTTACTGAAGGCCATTTATGACAAAGCACCTGAGGCTTATCTCTTCTTTTCCAGCTTCTGGTTCAGAGCCCATGTATTGGTCAAGCTTCATGACTAGTAGTATGCAGCTTGCAAAAGAATGTCTTAGCCAGAAACTGACAGATGAACAAGGAGAAGGTTCCCAGCCTTTTGAAGGGCTTGAAAAGTTTGCTGAAACAATTGAAACAGGTACGATGGACTCTTTGAGCTTACAAAGCACTATATCAAGATGCGCTACGTAAAGCTGAGAGATCTTTTGCCAACTGAGTTGACCTTGATAATGTATTTCATGTGTAAAACCTAGCAGTTTGCTCAGGTTAGAAGAAGCTCCCTGTTTGATGGTAACAGTAGTCAGCTTTCAAATTTGGGCCATGATGTACCAATATGCAAATCTTGCTGTGTCCACAGTGGAAATTGCTTGGGGGAAGTGAACCCTCTTCCCCCAAGTCTGCATGCATGGACCAAAATGCATCAGTCATTATCTAAAAAGGAAAACCAGCTTGTGTGTTCCCTGCAATGTTTCAGAGTTCTTTCTCTTCCCAGCACCATAGTCCCAAGTTACTCCTATCCTGGGGAGGAAAAGAAGAGCTGGGTAGTTTCAGGGCTGCACATACCAGCTGCTCCTTCTACATAATTTTTTGCATACGTGAGGAGGGTAAGAGGGCTCATAGTATTTTATGTTAATTTCTCTTTATTGGTATAGCCAACAGATATCTGCATAGCTGAAATCATATTTTATATTCATGTTTCTAAGTGACACGTCCCCCTCCATTTTGCTTTCTTCACTATAGTTTTAAGGAGAGTGAAAGTCACCTTTTTAGACACTGTTCTGCGAATTGAACATGTGCCAGATAACTCAAAAAGTGGGACAGCACTTGAAATCCGCATTGAAAAGTAAGTAGTATTGTTCTTCTAAGTAGAGTTTAGAATGTTATCTTGTCCTTGTGTGTGAGAATTCGTTTTATTTTTTTATTTATTTGATATCTGTCTGGCCTTTTCTCCCCAAGGAGTCTAAGCTGGGGAACAGTAAAGCATTTTAAAACGGCCAAGTCTCCTGATTCATGGTTGCTAGGAGCAGTATATTTCAGCCACCAAATATGTGGGTGAACAGGAATGTTTGTAACCTCACCAGGGAGGGCATTTCATAAATGAGGAGCTGCTACTGGGGAATGCATGTGAAGAAATGGGCTTTTGGGTGCACATCAGATCAGGTTCTGAATGGACAATACCTACAGCACGAGTGAAATAGGTTTCCAGCACTCAATTCTCCATGGGGGGTGCTGACTGCTTGGGTCACGGTGCTACAATAGATTTTAAGACGCAATTCCAATTAGAGAGCAAGGCTCAGTGAACCTGTTTTTAAGTAAACAGGCTTGGGATCATGCTGTACATACTCTCACTGTGGATTTTAAAATTAAAAATTTACTTTTGAATAATTGAAGTAAACAGCAACCAAATTATTGAAAAGTAATCTTCTAGATTTACTAGTGCCTCTTTTAAGAAAACCAAGAATGGAACGCTGTCCAACATGACTGTAGAAGTATTTCATTATTTTATTTCCACCCTTCTAGAACGATGTACTACGATGAAACCGCCGATGAATGCTCTGGAATTAATGTGCATCAGCCCACAGCTTTTGCTCACAAATTGTTACACCTCACAGGTGTTTCTTTCTTCTGGGATGAATTTCTGGCATCAGCAAAATCCTCTCCAGTGTGTTCAGCTACACAATTGGTAAAAAAAAATAAAAAATCTACATATATGCATATGTATAGTTAATGAAACGTAGAATATATTTTAAGGGACATGGGTGGCGCTGTGGTTTAAACCACTGTGCTGCTTGGACTTGCCGATCGGAAGGTCGGCAATTTGAGGCCCCGCGACGGGGTCAGCTTCCGTTGCTCTGTCCCAGCTCCTGCCAACCTAGCAGTTCGAAAGCACACAGTGCAAGTAGATAAATAGGTACTGCTCCGATGGGAAGGTAAACGGCGTTTCTGTGCTCTGCTCTGGCTTTGCCAGACGCAGCTTAGTCATTCTGGCCACATGACCCAGAAAAACTGTCTGTGGAAGCGGACAAACGCCGGCTCCCTCGGCCTGTAAAGCGAGATGAGCGCCGCAACCCCAGATTCGTTTGTGACTGGACTTAACTGTCAGGGGTCCCTTTACCTTTACTAGAATATATTTTGCTATGTGATGAGTTGCTTCCATGCATTTCTTCTAGCTATCTCTTGGACATATGAACCCAGAAAGTGACCCTATGCCCAGCTGTTCTTTACTCTCAGATTTATTTCGCTCCTTGCAGTGTTTGATGTCTCTGCTTCTGCGAGGGCTAAATTGAGCAAGGTTTATAGCATTGGGTTAATTCCATTTATACATTATGCCCTACAATTTTATAGTAAATGAATTCTGAATGAGGATACCCATCATGATTTTAGTGGCTAGAATGTTCTCTTGTCTGTGGGAATTCCGGTTCAAATCCCTAGTCTGTCAAGGCTGCTCAGTGAGCAACATTTTTCAGTGTAGCCTAAGTCAAGAGTTGCTGCTAATGTAAAATTGCTACTTGGAGGTCTTTAGAGGAAAGAAGATACAGATGTAACAAAGTAATGCTAGGAGTTCATCAAGTGCAGTTTGACAATCAGTATGTTCATTAAAATGAGGTGTCATATTTAAGAGTATAAAATAGTCAATTTGTGTTATGGAATTAATGCCTTTCCTTGTATTTCTTTTAAAGGCAACAGAACCAAAGCTCTCACCTAGCTGGAACCCAAAAATTGTGTATGAACCACACCCACAATTAGCAAGAAACTTGCCAGAGGTTTCTCCATCTGATCCTGTGCAAATATGTAAGCTGATTGGAAGGATGGAACTGAGCCTTACATTAAAGCAAAATGAAGTGCTTCCAGGAGCAAAGGTTAGTTGTAGCTTCATGCATTACAGGTAAAAGACATGTGTTCAGATTGCCAGGGCAGGAGTTCAGTTGTAGACAAAAATTGCAGTCATGCGTTTCCCCCTTGTTATGTTTACAGATAGGTAGCCGTGTTGGTCTGCCATAGTCAAAATAAAAAAATTCCTTCCAGTAGCACCTTAAAGACCAACTAAGTTAGTTCTTGGTATGAGCTTTCGTGTGCATGCACACGAAAGCTCATACCAAGAACTAACTTAGTTGGTCTTTAAGGTGCTACTGGAAGGAATTTTTTTATTTTCCCCTTGTTATGTGTTACTCCAAGGCTTGAGGTGATACCTTGCTTTATTCCCTATTCCTCTTTTTCCTTGATGCACACAGCTGAACTCTCCTTGCCAACTTGGTGGGCCTGAAAAAGGGAGAAGGGTAGGCACGTTTAGATCTCCAGGCAATTGCACAACTGACATTTATAAGCATCTAGAAAATTTCCAGAGCATGCAAGCAACTACTGCATGCTAGTTCTTGCTTCCTCTCTCCTGGATTCAGCATAAAGGCCAGCCCAGGACAGAAGCAAGGTAACTGTAGTGTGGGCACCTGGAAGCTGACACTCTGCCACTCTTTATGCAGGTGCTCCTGCTGTTACTGAATGTTCCTTTTAGTCAGTTGATGGCCAGGCACAGATTGTATTCACCCTGTGACCTTTGTTTTTGTTTGATTTCCTAATACATCAGTGGCTGCATTCTGATAGAAAGCTAAGTCATACTTTGTACATTGAAGAGGCTGGAATCCAGCTCACATTGAAGCAAACCTAATATACAGCTGTCGCCTTTGGTGGTTTGTTGTCTTCCACCCAACCCTGCACTTCCTCTGTGAATGGATAGCTGCTATATGAAAGTATTTAATGGGGTCCAAAGGATCGCCAGTTCTCTAACCGTTGGCCACCTGCAAAAACAGGGCGGGGAAGTAAAAAACGCATCTCCTCCAAAATCCTCAGTGGCTTGCAGCATGACCCTGAGCCAAAACAAAGTCAAAAAATGACCCTCTCTTCCCCATTCCTAGGTACCTCCCTATGAAGGATTGCTAGCTTTTTGTATTAGTCCTTTCCCTCCAACAGTCCTGAACAAAATTCCTTCATTTTGTGCCTGCTCTTTCAATGATGGTTCATTTTTTTCAGTAGTCAAATTACTGGTGAGCAAGCAGAAAAACAATAACTGGAGTCCTTGGGATCTAAAAGGAGGTAGACGGGTTGCTGCAAAAATACTTTAGTGGGAAATGGGCATGGGGTTGGCATTGGTGTTTAGGGGAAACTTTTAGATGAAACTGTAACTGTCTCTGTTGAACTGCTGATAACAGCTTGCTAAGAGAGAGGGAAACCCCCCGTTAATATATATATCATTAGAATTGGGAGAAAGTGCCCTTCATCCTTTAAGAGAAATAAGAATAATTTCCTCAGAAGGCTACTGTGGAACTAGGCAGCTAAGATGCAGAGAGAGAGCTTGTGAGTGAAGAGGCCGTTGGGGAAATGTAACCCAGGAAGAATCTCTTAGCCATGTGATGGGTTTGATTTTCTCATCTCTCTCACATTCCATTTCTGTAGCCAGGCAGAGTTCAATTCCCCACACAGTCATGAAGCTTACTTGGTGACCTTGTCCAGTCACCATCTCTCAGTCTAATGTTCCTCACAGGGCTGTTATGAGGATAAAATGGAAAGGGAGAGAACCATATACACCACCTTGTCCTCTTTGGAGGAAAGGTGAGAAATAAATGAGTAAATAAATAGGATTAAATTTGGATGCAGAGTTCAGGCATAATAACAAACCACAGTTAGTGCAAGCCAAGATTCATAAACCAGTGTCAAAGCACAGTATAGATCATGAAGTATTTTTGCTCCTAACCAATTATAATGAACTTGATTAGGTTTGGATGAACAGACAAGTCAGGATTTAGCTCATCGTGTAAATCAACCAAAACAAGAAAGCATCATTACATAAGTCTACATGTAACAGGAAAGTGATAAGGCTTCTGATGTAAACATAAGCAATTCTTTAAGGAATTGCTGCTCACAGACAACTAGTGCTGTCTCTAAGATACACTCAGTTAAGTGATCCCTGTTGCTTAAAGATGGTGAGATGAAATGTTTTGGAAGCCATTTGGAAGGAATTGGTTACTTTTTAGAGCTTCTTTTAGGCTTCCTTTTGGCAGGATATGCTGGCAGTGGCATCTGTCGCAGGAGCAGGCAGTAAAAGAAGAAATTACTGGGTCAAAGGAAAAAGAGAGACAGAGAATTTATCCTATCATAAAGACCCAGAATATTGTTTGGTTTTATTGTAAAAAGTCTATTGGTATTAGAATATGTTCTGATTTCTACAGAGTGGGAATGAGAGATGGAATTCTAAAGCTAAAGAGGAAACAATGGTTTGCCTCTGAGCATCTTCATACAATTTTGTGCTATGTCTGGCAACTTACATATACTGCAACTGCCAAAAGTTTTATATGCCAGCAATTGGGAACTGCTGCAATGCTATTGTAAAATAGAGCATATTTTACTGTTGAACTGAAAGTCCAGGCCTTTTCAGCATGTCCAGTACATTTTGTAACATTGTCAGTGCCATCTTAGCTACCAGGGTTAGTCCAGTATTCTGCCTTTGTTTATTTTGAAAGTTGTGTTTTTAATTTCATTACTAATGATTGTATGGCTAGCCTGTTTCGTGTGTTGTTTCTGTATAGCAGGTTGTAAACATTTAAAAGAGATGAATTTAAAAACTTACAGTGTGAATTGGCCTTTCAGGCTCCCTTTTTGTGGTAATAGGCAAGGATCTGGGAAGAGGTCTCACATGTGTCCAGTCCAATGTTGAAAGCCTCAGCTGCAGATTTAAAATTGTCAGGCAATTGTACAAACTGGCCCAGAAGCACAAGCCACCTTATAGATTCTGAGTATTCAAATGGCCCTTGTTCAATGCAGAGATGTCAAAGTAAGCATTATAAGCATCCAAGTGTGGACCTAATGCTGGTATCCAGAACAATTTAAATGCTGTGTTGTGGTACCCTATCAGTCTTTGAGTGAATATAGTGTGTATACAGACCAATAATAATAAGGAATTAAAGCTGGGAATGAAATGTCTGTTTTGGTTCAATGATTAGACAGTACATAATCCAAGAATTGGAAAAAAAGAATTCTTGTGATCTGTATTTCTTGAATATATTCTTTATTCTTCTTAAGTTGGATGTAGATGGAGAGATAGATTCGATACACCTATTCCTGTCACCCAGACAGGTACATCTTCTGCTGGATATGTTAGCAGCTATCGCTGGACCAGGTGAGCCAAAGTTAAATTGCCTTGTATGGTTAGAAAGAGTATGCACACTACATTAAACCCGTTGCACTATTTCCAAGGTTTTGAATAATCTCTAGACTAAGGGCAGTATCAAAAGTTCACCTTTAAAGTTAAACACTCTTATATCCCATATGTTGAACTGCAAAGGAAAGCACATGCTTAGAACTCTTCCTTTGAAACCCAAGGGTTTTTAAAACGCTTTGACTAGATTGGCCTTAAATTACTGAAGCTTTTCTTTTATTTCAAAAAGTCTAAAGAACTTTCTCGTAAGTAGATTTGTATTGTTCCTCCTTCTGAAAGCAGCTAATAAGAATTGGAAATAGCCAAAAGGATCTGAAACCAGTTTAGTAGCTCCATAGTTGTGATTAATATTAGAAACATATTTTTCTCATGCTGTCTTTATCTAGTCTTCATCAGTTAGTGTTGTTGTGATTTTTTTTGAAAGCCCGTAAGGGATGATAAATGTTTGTTTCCCTTTCTCCTTCCTCATACACTTCCATGCAGAGGGCTATTTGTTTAGGCAACAAAAGAAGATTCAAGATCTCTGCCCAAAAAGTAAATAGTGTATTTTAAAGTAATGCTTGATAGATTTTTCTTAAACAGAGAAATTCTCAAATCAGGAAGCTTTAATTCCCTCCTTATATGCCAGATTGTTCCTTTTGTACACAAATTTCTAACATATTTCTTCCTGTCTTCTAAAAAAATCCAAACAAACCCCCAAATGGCCCTTCTGCTAATTTACGGCAAGCCTGAAATTGGGAGAAAAACATTTCAACCTGAAGTGCTCAAAATGTTCACACAAATTCTGTTGAGTGCCTTTCTTTGTGAAATGGAAATGTTGCTTGGAATTAGTTTTCTTTTAGGTAACAGTTTTTTAAAAGTGTGATTTTTATTACAGCTAAACGAGGTGTTGTTTGGGGAAAATGATTTGGTGTTTGGATATCTCTGGGGCTTGGGAATTGAATCGGAGGTCAAGTTGCCACACCCTGTTTTCAATTACAGAGAATCCTAGCAGAATAGAATTGTGCAATAAAGATAGGAGAAACCGGCCAATGCAGCAGGAAGATGAATATCGGATTCAGATGGAGCTCAACCGCTATTTAAGAAAAGACACATTGCCAACAGGAGCACAGTCTGATCCGAGTTTCTATGAGACGGAGGCAGCCAGAACTCCTTCAAGCCGGGGTGAGCAATTGAACATCTTAGGGTGCTTTTTGGTTTCCTCTTTGCTTTGGAGCAAGACTTGTTCTTGGTTACAGTACTGCTCAACTTAGAGCAGCCTTTCTCTACCTGTGGGTCCCCAGATGTTGTTGAAATACAACTCCCATCAACCCTAGCTGGCAAGGCCAGAGCTCAGGGATGATGGGAGTTGCAGTCCAACAACATCTGGGGACCCACAGGTTGAGAACCACTGACTTAGAGGTTGGAGCAGGTAGGTGATGGTCACAGATTCTCCCTTCTCGCTGCAGCACCCTGTAAATTTGCTCTGGAGAGTGGGGGGGGGGGCAGAATGAGAGGTGATGCAGGCACCTTCCAGGGAAAGGTGGGATAGGCGAAAGAAGCATCTCATTCATGCTTTGGTGTGCTGTAGTTGACCTAAATGTTTTTCATTGTGAACAAATCACGCAAGATGATATCTTTTCTTTTCCTATTAGAAGAAGAAGTGTTTTTCTCAATGGCTGACATGGAGATGTCTCACAGTCTTTCCTCTCTACCACCGCTTGGAGACCCACCAACTATGGATTTAGACCTTTCTTTAACTAGTACATACACTAATACGCCCGCAGGATCTCCCCATGGCGCTGTGGTGGTAGGTTGTCTTTAAACTGTTTGTCTTTGAGCAAATGAAGAGGGGAAGGGTCATAGCTCAGTGGTAGAGCAGTTTGCTTGTAAGGGAGGGGAATGTGTCATGTCTGAAACCCTGGAAAGCAGCTACCACTCAGTGTAGATAGTACTGAGCTAGATGCACTTCTGACCAGGCTTTGTATAAGGTAGCTTTCTACGTTCCTATGTTTTTTATCATGTGCTTTTTAAATCAGTGGCACTAATCTCTGTTGTGTATGGCTGTCTGCCTGCCAGTTTCATACCCTTATAGTCATCATCCCAAAAGAGTGCCTGCTACAGGATGATGATGATTATTTTTTAACAGCATCTCAGCGAAGGCACTATAACTACATTGAAACCTCACATCTTTCCCCTAATTCACCATGACACTATGATGTCATATGTGACATCATTTGCTGTGATGTCAATAGGTCCAGTGCCGGTGGGTAAGAGAATTTGACAATGCAACCAAGAAATGCTTCAGGGAGCCAGTGTGGTGTAGTGGTTAAGAGTGGTAGTCTCGTAATCTGGGGAACCAGGTTTGCGTCTCCGCTCCTCCACATGCAGCTGCTGGGTGACCTTGGGCCAGTCACATTTCTTTGAAGTCTCTCAGCTCCACTCACCTCACATAGTGTTTGTTGTGGGGGAGGAAGGGAAAGGAGAATGTTAGCCGCTTTGAGACTCCTTCGGGTAGTGTTAAAGCGGGATATCAAATCCAAACTCTTCTTCTTCTTTAAAACTTTGTGAAATTCGATGTATTGACTATATTTGACAAAATAAAAAGTAGCATCACACCAAGTCAGGCTATTGGCACATTTAGTTTAGTATTGTTTACACTGAGTGGCAGAGGCTGTAGGATGTGTCAGGCAGGAATCTTTCCCAGTCCTGATAGAGATATCAGGGATTAAATTTATGACCATTTGCATGCAGAACCTGCTTTCTACCACCTTGTTTTGACCCTTCCCCTTTATATGCACATATTTGATCTCATGGTGGCAACTAGTATCCTACGTCCTCCCACAGTTGTAAAGCTACTTTTCCTATGAAGCCTTTAGCACAGCCCCCCAATTCCCATGACCTACTGAAACTATTTCTAAGCACATATTACTGAATTAACTAAATATTCTTCCCCTGCTTTCCTTTCTCTAGACCCAGGGGGAAGCCATGTTAGGGTACAAGCTTCTCAGGGCAAAAACATGTCCTCTGCAAATTGCTGTGCACATCTATGGCACTAGGTAAAGAGGACCACTGATCTTTCCCTGTAGGCAACATGTAGCAACCTTTAGTGGGTTTTTTTAAAGTATGGAAACAGCGGAACTACAAAATGACATGTCATTATGATAATATGCAGTGGTACCTCTGGTTACGAACTTAATTCATTCCGGAGGTCCGTTCTTATCCTGAAACTGTTCTTAACATGAGGCGCCATTAAGTGAAAGCGTGCCTCCTGCGCACGATTTCTGCTCGCATCCCGGGGCAAAGTTCACATCTGGGAGCTATTACAGTGGTGCCTCGCAAGACGAAATTAATTCGTTCCACGAGTTTTTTCGTCTAGCGAATTTTTCGTCTTGCGAAGCACGAAATCCCATATGAATGCATTGAAATTCAATTAATGCGTTCCTATGGTCAAAAAAAGTCCAAACAAAGCCAAATTTGGTACAACAAGAGTTTATTAAGTGCTCTTTAAAGTCACACATACTGTAAAGAGCATTTCAAAAATTGAAGGAACAATAAATTAAGTTTCTAAACATGACAGAAAAACATTTAAAAATCAACAAAGTGTACAGTACATTTTCTAAGACTCTGGGGCACAACTCGAAGAAGGTGCCTCTTCCACTCTTTGCTTCTTGCTGAAGAACCCCCTCCTCAACTGTTCCCCCAGCCGCCCACCACACAGAAATTCAAATCCAGAATTTTTTAAAAAAAACAGCAGAGTGGCCCAATGGTCACAGAAAATCATAAAAATGCAGAAAAAACCACACAAGCTTCCAGATTCTTGCAAACCCCTCCTCAACTGTTCCCCCCGCCACCCACCACACAGAAATTCAAATCCAGAATTTTTTTAAAAAAACAGCAGAGTGGCCCAATGGTCACAGAAAATCATAAAAATGCAGAAAAAAACCACACAAGCTTCCAGATTCTTGCAAACCCCTCCTCAACTGTTCCCCCCGCCACCCACCACACAGAAATTCAAATCCAGAATTTTTTTAAAAAAACAGCAGAGTGGCCCAATGGTCACAGAAAATCATAAAAATGCAGAAAAAAACCACACAAGCTTCCAGATTCTTGCAAACCCCTCCTCAACTGTTCCCCCAGCCACCCACCACACAGAAATTCAAATCCAGAATTTTTTTAAAAAAACAGCAGAGTGGCCCAATGGTCACAGAAAATCATAAAAATGCAGAAAAAAACACACAAGCTTCCAGATTCTTGCAAACCCCTCCCCAACACCAAGTCCTTGAATTCCAAACACCCCAACCCAAAATCCAAAAAACCCCCAAAAAAGTTTTAAAAGTTTAAAAGAAGTTCTGGAAAAGCTTCAAAAATCACCAAAGTCTTCAAAAACCTCAAAAAAGGCTACCACACTGCGCTCTATGAGTTGCTCCTCGAAGTCAAGTCGCAACTGTATTAACGGTGTTAAGAAAAAGGAAACAAACTTGCAAGACGTTTTCGTTTTTCGTCTTGCGAAGCAAGCCCATAGGGAAATTCATCTTGCGAAGCAGCTCAAAAAACAGAAAACCCTTTCGTCTAGCGAGTTTTCCATCTTGCGAGGCATTCGTCTTGCGGGGCACCACTGTACTACCGGGTTAGCACAGCTCATAACCTGACGCATGCGCAACCAGAAGCGTTCATATCCAGAGGTACCACTATATGTTGAGGTTCATTTTCTGTTACATTAGTTAAGTTGAGGTGATGTACAGGTGTAACAACCAGCTCTCTCTTTTTCCTTTTAGCAGCAGCCAGCCTGGGGAGACTGTTTTGATCAAAACAAACAGGAACCGCCACACACAAGAGGTTCATCCTTTACACCTAGTGTCATCCACTCAGCTCCACTGCGAAGGACTTGTAAGTAAATAAGTCAAGGTGGTTGGGGCCAGAAGCGAATGTGACTTTTAGGTAAAGGTAAAGGGACCCCTGACCATTAGGTCCAGTTGTGACTGACTCTGGGGTTGCGGCGCTCATCTCGCATTATTGGCTGAGGGAGCTGGCGTACAGCTTCCAGGTCACGTGGCTAGCATGACTAAGCCGTTTCTGGTGAACCAGAGCAGCGCACGGAAACGCCGTTTACCTTCCCGCCGGAGCGGTACCTATTTATCTACTTGCACTTTGACGTGCTTTCGAACTGCTAGGTTGGCAGGAGCAGGGACCGAGCAACAGGAGCTCACCCCGTCGCAGGGATTTGAGCTGCCAACCTTCTGATCGGCAAGTCCTAGGCTCTGTGGTTTAACCCACAGTGCCACCCCCTTTTACCTTAGTATAATAAGACTGCTTTCCTTTTTTTTTTTTTTTATAAAATTTTTATTGGTTTTACAAAATTTTAGAAAACAGACAAACACTTAAAAAGACAAACATACATGTATAATTTCATAGCGTATTTTCATCAACCTCTTTTCTGGGACTTCCCCATACCCCCCCTTTCTGCATCCCAATGTCCATAATTTTATAGCAATTCCCGATTGTTACTTTCCAACCTCTGTCATCTTAGTCCTCTCTGTACTCTGACCTTATATCACTGTATCCCTTTGTTCCTGAAAACCACAACACTCTAACATTCATTAAGTTTATAGTAGTCCTTAAGATGACTTTTGAATTTTCTCCATTCTTCTTCCGCCGTCTCATTTCCTTGGTCACGAATTCTGCCTGTCATCTCGGCCAATGTCATATAGTCCATCACTTTCATCTGCCATTCTTCCAGAGTGGGTAGATCTTGTGTCTTCCAATACTTTGCGATGAGTATTCTTGCTGCTGTTGTAGCGTACATAAAAAAAGTTCTATCCCTCTTTGACACCAATTGGCCGACAATGCCCAGGAGAAAGGCCTCTGGTTTTTTGGAAAAAGTACATTTAAGTACCTTTTTCATTTCATTATAGATCATTTCCCAGAAAGCCTTAATCTTCGGGCATGTCCACCAAAGGTGGTAGAAGGTACCTTCAGTCTCTTTGCATTTCCAACATTTGTTATCGGGCAGATGATAAATTTTTGCCAGCTTGACTGGGGTCATGTACCACCTGTATACCATTTTCATAATATTTTCCTTTAAGGCGTTACACGCCGTAAATTTGGTACCGGTGTTCCATAACCATTCCCAGTCATCTGACATGATGTTGTGACCCACATCCTGTGCCCACTTAATCATAGCTGATTTGACTGTTTCATCCTGTGTATTCCATTTCAGCAACAAATTAGTATAATAAGACTGCTTTCCAGGAATGAGTAAGTCAGTGGTTACCACTCACACCGGGCAACCAAGAGACATTATCAGTTCAAGGACACACTTCAGCCAAGCAGAAGCACTTCAGGAAGATGTAGAGCAGGAAAGATGTCCTTACTGAATAAAAGGAAAGTTTTGGGGGTTTTTTTTGTTGTTGTTTTTTGAAAGTTGTTTTTATGAAAGTTGCAAAAATGTTGAAATGAAATTACTAGGCTCTTGTAAGAATGTTTAAAGAATTAGGTAAAAAGGTAATGGTTATGAGAAGTTGGTAAAGATAAGATTAAAGTTTTAAGTTTTAAGGTTTTTTATAAGTTAAGATGATAACAGAGTAAGGTAACGTAATGATAGAATATTATGAACTATGAAAAGGATTTGCTGTGACAATTATTAATCAAGATACAAGAGAAGGGAGGAGGAGGTCATGGAAAGAAGGTAACGAAAATGGATAACTTGAAAATGATGGTTTGTTTTTTTCTTTTTCTTCTTTTTCTTTTTTCTTTTTGTAATTTTGTTTTTTCTTTTTGTAATTTTGAGAAAACTCTTTTTTCAGTAAATATCATTTAAAAATAAAAGGAAAGTTTTGCTAACCCAGAGAGATGACAAACAACCAGTCAGTTGTTTTACACCAAACGCTTCTCAATCTCAGTCCTTTTGCCCCTTTCGAATCCAAAATAGGCAAGGGGACTTTAAATTCCAATCCCAGCCCTTTCGCCAATGTTTTCAAGGAAGGCAAGGGTTCCAATGGTTCCTCAAAAGCAAGGACAACCGAACAATGAAACCAATGACTGGTCCATGTCCCGGGTGGAGTGAGGGTCATGTCTCCAGCTTTCTTCCTGCCTGGCAAAAGTCTGCAGGACCAATAAGGGTGTGGCAGACCCAAGGGCCAGAAAGAGAGGCCCATTTTTGGCCCCTGGACCTGAAAGTCTCCACTACTTTCTGTAGTGGCTTTGGTTTAAAAGGAGAGTATTACTTTTGTGGGAATACATTCAGAACAGAACATTAAGCAAGAAGTCGGTGTTAATTTTGCACGTTTTATTATCTGTAATCTGTAAGGAGATCTGAGCATATTGAAATCCACCATATGCTTGAAAGTGTTGTTTTTATTTGTAATTTGTGCCAAAATACATTTCTGCAAATCAGAGCAACTTATTATTTTAAATGGAGAGGTTTTTTTAAAAAAATAAATGTATCTTTGTCGCAAATTTAATAGTTAACAACTTTTGTAATAGTCAGAGATACAATCCTTCATACACTTACCTGAAAATTAGTCCTGTTGAACTCATTGAGACTGCACAATATATAAAAAAGTGTGCTTATACACATACATACACAACACATGCACTGAGACCTACTGTATATTACCTTTAAACATTTTTTTCCTTCCCTTTAGCTCTTCCATCCAGATCTGTCTCAGTGGATGAATCCAGGCCTGAACTTCTTTTTCGACTAGCAGTGGGTGCTTTCTCTGTATCGGTACTTCATATTGATCCTTTGCCACCCCCTGAAACGTCACTGAACGCCAGTCCACTTACACCAATGGCACAGGATTTTTTTACCCGCATAGAAAAGGTTGATCCAGTTAAGTTTCCAACAGAAGATTTTCTGTCCCTCCGAGAAGTATTTGCAAAGGCTTGTTCACATGATCACCTTAGGTACAATTTTGCTTATTCATCTGCTAACATAGCAAACAAAATGCATAAATTCTGTGACAACTTGAGCTTGCTCAGTAAATATTTGATATGAGTGTTGTTGGAACATACTTGAGAGGCTAAGGTATACCTGGTAGATAAAGGGATAGTTCCCACCACCCCTTAATTATTGCAGCAGTAGACACTGTAGGTTGCTGGGGTTGTGCCTGGTACACATCAAGTCACCACCACAAAATAAGTTAGAATTCTTTTTCCCTCTGTGTGTGTGTGCAGGATTAATTATTTATTTAAAAGCATTTATAAAGCGCTTAATATTTGTAAGATCTCTAAGCAGCGTACAGTATAAGGACAATTAGTGTCATTCAAACACAAATACAACCTAAAGCCAATAAGAGCAGCAGAAAAGCAAATGAAATCTAATAATATGGGAATTCAGGAAATTTACACACATTAAACAGATTCCGATCTTATGGATCAGGGAAAGGATGAGTCTTTGCAAGACGTCTGAGTTAACTGATGGTTGCTGCTTTGTGTAAGCACAGCCGTTATTTCGCTATAGAGTCGTACCTTGGCTGCCGAACACCTTGGAACTCGTACGTTTCGGCTCCCAAGCGATCGAAAACCAGAAGTGAATGTTCCAGTTTTCGACCGATTTTCAGAATCTGAATGTCCAGCACGGCTCCCGTGGCTTCCAATTGGCTGCAGGACGCTCCTGTAGCCAATCAGAAGCCGTGTCTTGGTTTTCAAACAGTTCTGGGAGTCGAACCGCAACACATTCTGTTCAAGAACCAAGGTACGACTGTATAGGCTTCTATATAGGCATTAGAAGATTCATACTGAACCATGAAAAATATAGATTGGTGTGATCACGAGCAGATCTCTTTCTTGAATAATTTCAGATTCAGAAATTCATTTGCCCTCCAATGTGCACACAAGTCCTACAAGAAGTGAGGTTTGCCCTCGACTTTAGTAGAGGGCTCAGCATCCTGTAGCATTCGCAGAACTTCTTTCTTGAGTGAAATTAATGAATAACCTTTGTGTGTGCATCAGCTGCCAGAAAGCTGGTTTTGGGCAATGTTGTATTAGAAATTACTGCATTTAATTTCAAAAGTCTTCTACAGTGGAGGAAGGACATGGATATTTCTTTGACAATGCGAATTAAGATGTCACTAGTGGGGGGGAGGTATTACATAAATAAATTCTTTTCATTATTTATCTTCTGCCTTGCAGTTTTAACACATCTTTGTATGTTTTGCAAGGAATTAAGCATTAGCATGTGTTGGAATAAGATTGCAAAATTGCATCTTTCTCCTTGTTTTATTTCAGTGACATTGGCAATTTAATGGCTGATGTATTTTTATGATATTTTAAATAATTTTCAATGCAGAATGACTATAGGCGTTCAGTTTATGCAGTTTTATACCGTTGTTTCTCGCCATAGGTTTATAGGCACAGACATCAAAGTGTCCTATGAACAAAGACAGAGGTCGGCTTCCCGTTGTTTGAGTACAGATTTATATATTGGACAGATGGAACTTCTGGAGTGCCTCTTTTCCATGGACTCTCATTCTGACATACCTCACTATACAGAGGTAGAAATCCGTATGACTTAACACAAGCTATTGAAATGCATTGCAAAAACTCTTAATGCTCCATTAGTACTGTCCTATGAATATTTGCTTTCAAGTAAACCTCTCATGCTGTTCTGGAGGTTCTTCTGACACGGCCAATTTTTTTGGGGGGGCGGGCGGACCGCATTGCACTAGTGGCAATCCTTGCATGGGCTTCCGCTAGTGGAACCAGTTAGTTGAACCTGGCACTTTGTGCTACAACTGGAATTTTTCAGTAACTTGAGCCGTTCAATTGGAAATTTCACTTTGGAAATCTCTTACTTCAGGCTATGTGGGAAGGATCTCACATATTGCAAGCTTTTGTACTATGTGCCGTAGGTACTGTTTGTGGAATTGGGGTCACTCCACATTCTGGTATTAAAGGAGCAGTTGGATAGCCTGAGTGCATGTTTTATCAGCACTGTAGAGCTTCTCTTGTCAGGTGCAAATGATATCTTTTCATCCCAAGGGCTATGTCCAGTGTTATCGCCTGTGCTGACAGAAGGTTCTTTGCTCCGGCAGAGGCTGCTGTCAACAGAATGGAGAGAGGTGATTTTTGCTAGTTATCCTCCGCTCGCCCGCCCCCTCTGCATGTCCCCAAAATCTGCTCCAGAGTGTTGGGGACTATTTAGAACAGTGTGGCAGGTGGCACAGCACTGCAGGTGAAGAGGGAATCAGCAAAAAAAATATTAACCTCCCATTTCTGCTGGCAGAAGCCTCCGTTGGGTCAATGGGCCTGCTGTCAGTTCAAGGCTACAGCTACTAGTATATAGAAAAGTTGGCTCCAGGTAAAGGTCATTTTTGTTGACCCCGGAGATGGGGTTTAGGGATGCCCCTGGTGCATAATACTCCAGAATTACTCCATCCCTTCCTGGACGCTCTTGACATCACTGACCAGAGCATGATAAGAAGACCCCTGGTTCTGTTGGACTACTTCTCCATTGTCTTTTAAATTCCCCAAAGCTCCATATTTTCTCTTTACACATCCAGCTTGTAGTGTAAAGAGAGATGGCATCTTGGCAATACAATTGTTGCGTCACTGCAAGTTTCTCTAGACGACTCATAAAATGTCAAAAAATACCGAAGGTCTGTAATGGATTAGACCACAGCAGATCATCTGGTAGAGAAACAAATTGAATGAGGTCACCTTCTAGTAGATAATTTTATCTTCCTCCCTAATCAATGTATTTGCTTTCCGTAGAACTGTAGAGTTGGAAGGGACCCTGAGGGTCATCTAGTCCAACCCCCTGCAATGCAGGAATTTTAATTACTTGTGAAATCTACTTGCATTTCATCACTGCCTTTTATTTTGCTATAGCTGCTAATGTTTAACTCTGAAAGACAAGGAAACAAGCTGCACCCTCTCTCCTGCCTTCAGCTCCATTACAAGCACTCGGATAACAAAGGGCCTCAGGTAGATTAGAAAATATTATTTCCTCTTATCTTTTGAATAAAAACAATTGAAATCTTTATTTCAAGTTGTGTGTATGTAGCTCTGTAGAAAATTCTGTATTTTGCCACTGACTATTTATTTTACTTTTTTGTGACAGGGTAGCCAAGGGAGATTGAGCTCTGTCCCCCAGAAAGCAGATTTACAAATCAAGTTGAGTCCAGCTTTCTGTGAATTAGATATCAGCATCGTGGACAGACTAAATTCACTGCTTCAGCCACAAAAGTTAACCACAGTGGAGATGATGGCATCACACATGTATACCTCCTACAACAAACACATTAGCCTGGTAAAGCAATTGTAATTTTATCACTGATAAAAGGAAAATGACAAGATGGCATGTGGCAGCTTTTATCTGTCAGGTTCACACTTCCATGTAAATAATTTAATAAATAATTTTACAGTGCGTGGTTTGTCCCACTCAGAAGTTGATTAATTGCAACTCAGTGTGTGAACTTCATTGAAAAGTTTAGGGAGGCGAGATGGAAAAAAAGTTATACCAATGGTATTTGATCTATGGTGAACCATTTTTTGCAGTAGAGCAGCTATTTGGCTTAGACCTTTGTTAATTGGCTTTAGCCAATGCTTCCACATTAAACAACAAACACTGTTAGGAATGCTTGAAATGTACAATGAAGCATTAAAAATGACTGTGACTTTCTATAATTTCGACTAAATTGTACATGTTTGTTGTAATGCAATGGACTGTGGACATAACTGCTTTTGACTGCCGTGCTTGAATCCCCATCAAAGCCTCTCTTGAAGGTGGGAGGCGATCCAAAACCTTGTGAGATGTGAAATTCAGCTGTGTCTGTTAGCCAGTAGAATGGACACTATTGCTGGAATAGATTCTTCCTTTCCCTGCACACTTCCAAAATCCACTCCAGAAAGTTTGGTGTGTGTGCTCCAAAGAAAATTTGGAAGGGGGTGCTCATGTGAAATTGGATGTTGCCCCTTAAGTTGTGTTTTTTGCCCCTCAAAATTGTTCTAGAAATATTTGTTTGCCCTCCCCTTACTTTGCAATTGTTTCAGCACAAGGCATTTGCTGAAGTTTTCCTGGACGATTCTCGTACTCCTGCAAATTGCAAAATGTCGGTACAAGTGACTGCACCAGCTTTGAAGCTCTCAGTTCGCTTCCCAATTCCTGACCTGCGATCAGACCCAGAACGAGGACCTTGGTTCAAGAAGTCGCTTCAGAAAGAAATTCTTCATTTAGAATTTGCAGATATGGAACTCAAAACTGAGTTTACAGGAGGACCAACTCCAGAGCAAGTTAAATTAGAGCTCACTTTTAAAGAGCTAACTGGTAAGCGAAGGGATCTCTATTGGTTGCAATAGATGGTTGTAGCCAGTGCTTTTCGTTTGAGGTGCCATAAATTGATAAAAGTGCAGTGGATGCCAGCACAAAATGGCTGGCATGGGAAGCGAAAAAAAGGGTTGCTGGTACTCAGCACCACTGAGTACTGTTGCACCTACCCACCCAAAATCCTGGTTGTAGCTACGTTGTTCCTGGGCGATATGAGGGACCTATTAGTAAGATGATACTTATTTATTGTTCCAGTTTCTATTATTATAGGACTATGCAGACTTTCTTCGGAGAGACGGGAAAGGAAGACAGTTTTCATATATATATATAGCATATGAGATTACAGGGAAATTCGCTTGTTACTTCTTTTTATTGCAACTTTAGACAAAGCCCAATAAATCTTTGGCATTTGAGAAATAACTGTTACATGATAGTTAGAGATATTTGGTCTTGAGTGATCATAGTAGTCTGCAATCCTCTTTTGATGCCGGAGGAGTTCACTATCTAAATTATTTTCAGAGCTAACAAGGAGCGACTTTTCCATTCTTTGTGATGGAAAAGGAAAAATTGTTTCAAAAAGGCTGATTTTGTGTCACTGCTAAATGTAGAAGCTAATCTCTTCATGATTAAATGGCTACGCAGTTAGTCCTAGGCATGCACAACATAATCTTCTCCGGTTTCACCATAGCATCATTTGAAGAAGGCAAAGAGGAATCAGTTGTACAGTTTTTTCAAGTTTCCAGTGGTGTAGTTGGAGAGATGATCTCATCAGACAACTTTGACTGGCCACGGTAAAACAAAATACTATTTGTTCTCTGTGTAAATCCTAACCGCTTATGATGTGCTGCTGCTGAAAAAAACTGTAACTGTTTAGAGCAGAGTTAAATCAAATCTAGGTTGTGTTGGTCTGGTAATTAATTACTCTTGATGTTGGAATGGTGTTTCCCTCCTATCAATGATTATGGCTTGAATATTACCACTCTTGCTCTTCCATATACCCAAGGCCATCATAACCACTACTAAAAACATCTATAATATGTAGACATTTTAAAAACTATTTTTGACAGTACTTAGCGAAACAGCAGAAATAACAGAACTATAATCAAAGACGGCAGTGTGGCTCTCATTTGGAAAATATATTAAATGTCTGAGATAAAATGAGAACACTCAGCAGTAACAAAGGAGGAGGTTTTATTAATCCAGCATAAACCCATTCTTGTCTCTTTCTACTGTAGTACTAAGGGTTACTAAAGGTACTCTTATTTCCACCATTATAAGCATGTCCAGTTTCTTAATATCAGTTATATAGTCACTTCTAATGTTTCAGTGCTGCCCAGGAGACTGGTCTTCCTCACTCTTAATACACAGGGTTTGGAACTTCAGAAAGCTGAGAAACTATTCATGCTTGACGCATATTCCACTTACTTTGGGAAAGTACCGTACATTTATATAAACATACATAGTATTAACATAGTAATAGATTTTGTGTGTGTCAGAAATATCTGTAGAAACTTTTATGAGAACCTTTTCATTGCCACAAAACACATAACTATTTCTGGAATTAGTCACAGTTTCCTCTTCTTATTTGACTGTTAGGATTGTACTTAAAATAAACCCACTGGCTGTGCACTCCATTCTGGAAAGGATAGCTCCTGAGGATGAAGAGGAGGTTGATGGTCATTTTCAAGAAGAGGAAGAAGGAGGATCTCACTCCCTGAAGGATGTGTGTGATCTTAGAAGACCAAAGCCATCTCCCTTTTCCTCTCGTCGAGTCATGTTTGAGAATGAAGAAGTAAGCACAAAGGGCTTATCTGTATGGCATTTTTTTGCATCCAGTTGCTGTATTCAGTTTCAACAAATAATTAACCATTCTAAATTGCTCAACTTACGCTGTTTGGTTAGTTGGCATGGTCTCAACAAATCACGGCAAACCATTTCCCCAAGGCAAGCCTGTGCAACAATATGAAGTAATATGCTGTTATTTACTCTGTTGTTATTTCCTGTGTTGTTTTTAGCTGCTCTGTCATTGCATTTTGTACATTGCACTGAGACATATTTGAGGAAGGCTAATAATAACCACAGATTATACCTGAGATGATGTTTTTATTTCTAGATGGTGATGCCAGGTGACGCACTGGAGATGACTGAGTTTCAGGATAAAGCAATCAGCAATTCTCATTATGTACTGGAGCTCATGTTACCAAATGTGTATTTAACATTCCCAAACAAGACCTTTTATGAAAAGCTATATAATCGGTAAGTATAAGCGCTAGCTTTCATGGTTTGCGTGACCCATGATTTGGATCCAGAGGAGGCCTTTTTTGAGCAGAAGGCAGGGGAAAGCTCTTTCCACCACTTCCACCCTACAGCTAATGCCACCTCTCACTTCCCTTTCCTGCTTTGGGCTAGGATCACCACTAGCCCCTTTACAGGTTCCACATACAGTGGTACCTCAGGTTAAGTACTTAATTCGTTCTGGAGGTCCGTTCTTAACCTGAAACTGTTCTTAACCCGAAGCACCACTTTAATTAATGGGGCCTCCTGCTGCTGCCGCACCGCCGGAGCACGATTTCTGTTCTCATCCTGAAGCAAAGTTCTTAACCCGAGGTACTATTTCTGGGTTAGCGGAGTCTGTAACCTGAAGCGTATGTAACCCAAGGTACCACTGTAATGCCTGTTCCATAGTTGTAATAAATCCAGACAGTCAAACCTCGGTTGTCAAATGTAATCCGTTCCTGAAGATCGCTCGACTTCTGAAACCTTTGATAATTGAGGCGCGGCTTCCGATTAGTTGCAAGAGCTTCTTGCATTCAAGCAGAAGCCACGTTGGGCGTTCGGGTTCTGAAAAATGTTTGAAAATCGGATCATTTACTTCCGGGTTTTCGGCATTCGGGATCCAAAACTTTCGAAAAGGGAGCCTTTCAAGAACCAAGATTTGACTGTATTCTAGTCTGCCCAGCCTGTTGACATCAGGCAGGTGCTTTCAGTGTAGTCTTTTGGGTGCCTGCTTAAGGCATTTTTGCTTAGGCAAGCCCATCCAGATACATAGTAGTTGATGTGCTTCAATCTTTTCCTGTTACTTTTAATTCTCTCTTAAATATTTTTAAGTATTTGTTTTCAGCTTTGCATAGGTAACTTAAATATTGCTTGTAAACCACTTAGGTGTTTTACTGTAATCAAGCGTCATATACATTTCGTTAAGTTAAATAAAATAAACCCATTATCAGTTCATTTTTCCAGATCACAGACCTGCCTTTGTTCAAGTTCTTCCAGGTTCAAATTAATATATGCCTGTATTTCCCTCCCTTTGTAGGATCAGTAATGATTTATTACTGTGGGAACCCACAGCTCCATCTCCTGTAGAAACATTTGAAAATATTTCTTACGGTGTTGGACTTTCAGTGGCCAGCCAGCTGATCAACACATTCAGTAAAGACAGTCAGTTCAAATCTACTATTCACTATGGTAATATACTATAAACGTCTTACTGAATTATTATGTTTAAGCATATAAAAGTCCAAGTGTATCTCTAATACAGCTGAAGCTACTGAATTGATAGAGGGAGAAACTATACATAAAGGTGTTACTTACTGTTCCTGAAGGAAAATTTAAAATCTGCTTACTTTTTAGCATCCTTATTTTTAAAAAAATGTGGTTTCACTTTCTATGATAAGCTGTTTATTATGCATGGTTAAAGATTCACTTGTTTTTTGTTTTGCCTTTTGTAGATGATGATAGTGGGTCTGAGGAAGAAACACTCCAATATTTTTCTACCGTTGATCCAAACTACTGTTCCCGGAGAAAGAAAAAAACTGAATCCCAGAACAGGAACACACAGAGTTTTCTGTCAGTTCTTTTGAACATTAACCATGGATTAGTGTCAATATTCACTGATGTCAAGGTATGACTTCTAGGGTGAGAGAACCCATAATAGCTTGAGTAGAGTTGCTATTTTGACCATACTTCATAAACCACTACGGTAGCACGTTGATCGTTCATAGTATGTTAGGGATGGTGTTGGTTTTTGTTTTAAAGGATGGGATTGCTTCAGATAAAGTGTGGACTAAGCAGAGGAATCTTTTCAGACAAACTATAATTCTCTGATTCTTTCTCCAGCAGGACAATGGGAGTGTATGTGAAGACAAACATGGAGAATTTTGGTTTGAGTTCAGTAGTGGGTCGCTGTTCTGTGTGACAAAGTATGAAGGCTTTGAAGACCAGCATTACATCTGTCTCCATTCCAGCAGCCTCAGCTTATATCATCAAGGTATGAAATGTCAGTGTAGAAATAATGTTTGTGTTCCAAACTATAAAAAGGTGAGGGGTTGAGTAAGGGAGAAAATGAGTGATTGTCATCTAGCAAGTTATACAAACCCTTGACAGCTAGGGTTTGTGGGCCTTACAGTTTGAAGATCAGTGAGAAGCAACTCCTCCTTCCAATATATGTTCCTCAAATAATTTTGATTTGATTTGATTTAATATTCTAGAGCACTTGCCTTTCAGTCCCCCCCATTACAAATATATGAATCCAAATTGGGAATTATTACTTCTTTACAAATGTAAGTCTACTGCAGTCCAATTTATCCACCACAAATGCATTCCTTAAGCATATGGAAAGAAATGTACTCATAATATGTCTAAGGAGCTAGTCATGGTGCTTATGTGAAACACAGGAGGGTGAATTGCTAATAACAACCAAATCAGAGCTGACATATAGAAAGTTTATTCTAAGTACACCTATGGTTGCAAAACCTTCTATTTGTACAGTAAGAAAGTTGTGTTGGATGTCTGCAGGTATTTCTGAAGGCCGCCTTTCCTAGAAGAGAACTACTCCAAAATGCATTGTTCTGCATTATAAGTATAAGTATAGTATTTCTGTTTGTCAGTATACATAACAAAACAAATTGCTGACAAGATTTTAGAAATCTTCCCTGCAGTTTTACTTAACGAAGTTTGGGTGTTTAGAGCATCAGCCAGATGTTAGCAAGTTTTAGAGTACAATATGTGGATTTTTTTGTATCTCAATTCAAAATGTCTTTGAAGGACTATCTAACCACAAAGCTGTCTTTCTGCAGGCGTGGTGGATGGAGTTGTCTGTCCATCTGAAGTAAGGCTGCCAAGTGCAACGCCACCCCATTGGTTAGAGCCTACTATTTACTTTTCGGAAGAAGAAGGTCTCAGTAGGGCTTCCTCAGATGGTGTGGGAGTGGACTGCTTAAGCATGTTGTCTGTTGCAGTTAAGATACAATCAAATAAGTTGGAGACCAATACAAAGGTTTGTATTTAGAAATTAATATCTATATATCTGTATCTGTATATGCTCTGAAAGTATTTACATGAATATTTTGGATGATCTTGTTTTTGTAGGAGTTTTTAGTTGCTGTTGGACTAAGAGGAGCCACTCTTCAACACAGAGTACTTCCTTCAGGTTTAAGCTGGCATGAACAGGTATGTTAATTTGCTAAATGTCCTATGGTCTATCTGGAGATCATTATCTGGAGAACATTCTCATATGTTCTAACGTAGAGTATTCCTACTGAGTATTGCAGTTGCTGTAAGCTTGCTTTGTGTGGCTCAGTCCTGGGAATCCCCGTACTTCTGAGTAAAATATGCCTTTACAATAAATATATTATCCATCGCTTCTCCTTTTTATATAGTCTGCAAAATCTTTCAGTGACAGCTGATGTTACCTTACTTGATTAGAATACAGTGGGCCTATCTTTACACTTTTGTAATTGTAGATTTTGTATTTTTTGAACATTTCTGATGAGCCTGTGTTGGGATATAATCCTCCAGCTTCTGTTACAACTTTTCACGTCCATCTCTGGAGTTGTGCCCTGAATTATAGGTAAGCTAAACAAATAAAGTGTTTGAATCAGCCTATTAAGTCAACTGTTGTCCTGAACCAGTTGCTTTAATATTCAGTTTGTCAAGTTTATTTATGGTCACTTGAATTTCTGAACTACTTGCTTTCCAAATATGTTTCAAATAATTTTTTTTTTTTTTTTTTGGGTAGGCCTCTGTTTTTGCCAACTAGATCACTTCTTACCGTTGAAACATTTAGCATTTCAAGTAGTGTGGCACTGGATAAATCATCTTCTACTCTCAGGTAAAGTTTATTAAGAACTTTAACAAATCCCACATTTAACTTATATTTGTTTCAACATTTACAAAATTGTTGGAAAATATAATTCCTTTAAAAAAACATCCCTTTTGTTATAGAATAATCTTGGATGAGGCTGCTTTGCATCTGTCTGACAAGTGTAATGTTGCAGTGAATCTCCAAAGAGGTAAGTGCATTTCAGCTTTTAAAGGGATTCATACAATTCCAAGTAACTAGTAAGGATATTAAAAGGTGCTTTTATGTTAAGCAACTGTTAGCTGAGCTGGACATGATTGTCTGATGTAGCATGATGGAGGAAAGAAGCTTTGTCTTTTTGAATTTCCCATGCATGTGATTCTTGTCTAGTTATGGTCAACATATTAGAATAAAATAGCCAAACTGCATCCCAGTATATTAATGAATTCTGGATTTATTGCTGGACAACTGTAAAGTTGTCCATGGAAGCACAAGCCAAAACTGGCCACTAAAATAGTCATTCTAAAATCATTCCCATTCATAAGACACAAAAAAACAACAGATAGAATCATAGCTAGGGTGGGGGCGCTGTCTACTCATTTTCTGTAGTTTAGAAAGGGCTTGAGTTTCAGTCGTAAAACAATCCATCATCATGAAGGCATTCGAGGGCTTAAATATGAGGCATAAGCAGCAATTCAGGAGTTTAGCAGATAATTATTTTGTTTTCTTCAGATTATGTTCGAGTTATGGACATGGGACTCTTAGAACTGACTATAAGGGCAGTGAAACCTGGATCTGATGGAGAGAGAGTAAGGAATTGAGTTAAAATATAAAAGCTAAATTATGTCTGGTTTAAGTTTTGGAGTGTGTGTGTGTGTGTTTTCGGTCCCAGCTCCTGCCCACCTAGCAGTTTGAAAGCACCCCTAAGTGCAAGTAGATAAATAGGTACCGCTCTATAGCGGGAAGGTAAACGGTGTTTCCGTGTGCTGCGCTGGTGCTGGCTCGCCAGAGCAGCTTCGTCACCCTGGCCATGTGACCCGGAAGTGTCTCCGGACAGCGCTGGCCCCCGGCCTCTTAAGTGAGATGAGCACACAACCCTAGAGTCGGACACGACTGGCCCGTACGGGCAGGGGTACCTTTACCTTTACATTTTTATAATAAAGCTTTGGCCTTTGAGATACTTGTTCAAAAAAGTGTGATTGAAATTGACTTTGGCTGTTAAACATACTGGGTCATTTTCTAAACACATATGTCTGGTTCCTTGATCGTACATTCAGGACTGACTTAAGAAAAGTGCATCTTCTGCTGGTGTCGGACATGATTTTGAATTATTGTCTGTTTAGAGTAAGCCACGTTTTGAACTCCATTGTTCCAGTGATGTGATCCACATTAGAACGTGCTCAGATTCCTGTGCTGCATTAATGAATCTTATCCAGTATATTGCAAGTTACGGTGATCTGAATCCGCCTGCGAAGATGGAGAATACTTGTGGAGCGACCAAGCAAAATGTTAAGGTATGAAAAGGCATCTCTCTCTCTCTCTCTCTCTCTCTCTCTCTCTCTCTCTCTCTCTCTCTCTCTCTGTGTGTTTCCATTCACCATAACTTTTTATGGCCTAGCTTTGTCCACAGTTGTGAAAACTGTTAATTACACAAAGCTTTTTTTTTGGGGGGGGGGGAGATTATTATCCCTACTAATTCACAATATGCTATGTCTTACCTTGCATGGACTGGGCTGGCTTTCAGATGTCATTATTTGTATTGGTAGTCAGAATATTTTGCAAATATTCTGAAAGCTGTCATATGGGGTAGCAATCACAATTTCAGTTAATTTGTTTAGCTTGAAAAGAAATACAGTGGTACCTCGGGTTAAGTACTTAATTCGTTCCGGAGGTCCGTTCTTAACCTGGAACTGTTCTTAACCTGAAGCACCACTTTAGCTAATGGGGCCTCCTGCTGCTGCCACACTGCTGCGGCGCAATTTCTGTTCTCATCCTGAAGCAAAGTTCTTAACCCGAGGTACTATTTCTGGGTTAGCGGAGTCTGTAACCTGAAGCGTATGTAACCCGAGGTACCACTGTAACCTAACATTGGTTCCCAAGTGGATGGGTTGGTTCCTTCAACTGACGGCATTGGCTACTAGGAGGGTTGATTATTAATAGCTAACCTCTGGACCGGAGCATTGAATCTGTCTAGATCAGTGGTGGCGAATGTATGGCATGCATGCCAGAGAGGGCACTCAGAGCCCTCTCTGTGGGCACGCGTGCCATCATCCCAGCAGGGCCATAGCTTCCGTGCTGGGAGTGGGGGGGGGGGAGGAGGAGGAGGAGGGGGAAAGGGCTCACGGGGAGTGGAGGCAGGGATCTTTCAGAAGGCAAGTGAGCATGCAAGGGATGTTGCCATCAACCCCCCCCCCCAGCCTGCTCCTGTTTGCAGGCAAGTAGGAGCGGGATTGGGCAGCTCCTGGCTGCCTTCAGGTGGTGGTGGGGCTCTCAGATTCAGCTTCCAGGCTGCCTCCACCTTCCCCAACGCTAGCAACTATTCAGCCTGGCTGCCTTCACAGGGTTGCAGGTGATCTGATGCGGAGGTGGGGGCTCCTTTAAACTTCTCCCTTGAGGGGAGTGCAGCCGTGAACCCCTCAACAAAGTGTGACAGAGCCTGCACCTCCCCATCTTAGCAGCCCCGATCCAGCTCCTGTTCCCGTGCAAGCAGCAACGCTGCCTAGCGGAGCAGCCCAACCCCACTCCTACTTGCCTGCAAACAGGAGCGGGCTGGGGGGGGGGAGGGTGACGGCAACATCCCTTGCCTGCTCACTTGCCGCCCTGGCCCAGCCTTCTTTCACTTAGCGCCGGGGCCGCCAGAGCTGGAGGAGGGGGTGGTTGCTGTTGTGGTAGCGGCGGAGGGACCCAGCGCTGGAGGGTGGCAGGTGCCTGCTTGGTTGCCACCCAGCCTGCCTTCCCTCACTAGGAAAACAGATGTGTAGCACCCAAAATGGAAGTTATACTCAGAACAGAGCACGTTCGGCTTCTGAAAAAACTTCCAAAACCGGAACACTCATTTCTGGGTTTGAAGTGTTCAGGTTCCAAGTAGTTCGAGAACTAAGCTGTTCGAATACTGAAGTACCACTGTATTTATTTTTCCCAATTTGAATTGTATTTATTCCCCACCCCCACCCCGGTGGTGATTTTATTGAGTCAAAATGAGAGTACCCCTAAACATTTTTTTAAATGTTTAAAAAAAGCACTGAGTTATATCATAAAATTATATATCAATGGAAAGATAATTTAATGAAGACTGTAATGCAATAACTTTTATGGAGGATTATTTATTACAACAGCAGTCATAAAGAAGAAACGTGAAACACAGAAAAAAGAGAGATATACAGGTTAAATTGCCGTGTTGGCACTTTGCGATAAATAAGTGGGTTTTGGGTTGCAGTTTGGGCACTCCGTCTCTAAAAGGTCCACCATCACTGATCTAGATCACTTTTGTAAAGTTGAGAAACAACACTCTTGTAGCAATCTAAGCTAGCATGCATCATAGCTACAGATATTTATCAAGAACTGCACTGTATTTCCTTTATAAGTTTAGATTGGTGTATTCCTTATCTTCCAGGCAGATTTCTCTAGCCGGCCATCATCCCAAGGTCCAATCCTGGCAGAAGCTGACCAACAGATTTTACGGGATTTAATGAGTGATGCTATGGAAGAGATTGAAACCCAGCAGTTTACTTCCCCCTCTAAGCCACAAGCTAATGGTAGATCTTTCCCGGTTTCTTCTGTTTTTAAAGAAATGCCGTTTCAATACAGTATTTCAAATGAATCCTGTTAAAGTAGGGTTGCCATACGTCTGGAATTTCCCAGACATATGCGGAATATTGCTATCTCTAGCAGTGTCTGGGTGGAAATCAGAAATATGTCCATGAAAATCTGTGGGCAGTGCTGTTTTGCTGATTTTTCCTAAAAGTAGCTCAAAAACGGTTTTTGCGGATTTTCCAAAGAAAAGCTGAATAACTTTGGGCAAAACTTTTTCTGTCCTGATTTTCACTTTTTGAAATCTGGCAACCCTATGTTAAAAGCCTTCTTCTCGTACTTCACCTGCTTAATCTTGATAGAAGTGTCTTGTTTCTCTTCTCCCAGGAGTTTTGGATGAAAAGACACAAACGCCAGCACCAACTTGCTCAGATCTCTTCCTGTTTCCTGATGAAAGTGGGAACCTCTCTCAGGAGCCAAGTCCTACTTATGCTTCATTCACTCCCCATATGATTAATGAAGCGATAGGAGATGTACCTTCCGAAAACGATGACTTCTGTATTCTTTTTGCACCGAAAGCTGTTATCTCTGTAAGGAAAACCTAATGTTAATAAGAAATCAAATGAGAGGGGGAAAATACCTTTTAAAACTCATAGGTTAACTGATTTGGTTAACAGCTGTTGTATGAAGACAGTCTGTTGGATCTGGAGAGCTTCTCACTGGGTCATCCTTCTGGAATGTGACATGACAAATCCATGCAGAGCAGGTTGATAACGCAATTGCTAAACGACCTTAAAGGCAGTTGCTCAAATTGGGCAATAACTCCAGCATGCTGTATATAGAGAAATGGGTAGTTGCCATTTTGTGCAAAATATAGCATGTTTCCACCTAAACATTAGGAAGAACCTCCTGACAGTAAGAGCTGTTCGACAGTGGAATTTGCTGCCAAGGAGTGTGGTGGAGTCTCCTTCTTTGGAGGTCTTTAAGCAGAGGCTTGACAACCTTATGTCAGGAGTGCTCTGATGGTGTTTCCTGCTTGGCAGGGGGTTGGACTCGATGGCCCTTGTGGTCTCTTCCAACTCTATGATTCTATGATTCTATGATTCTATGATTCTAGGTCTGCTGCTATGTATTATATATGCATTAGAAGTGCTGTTTTTCGTATTTTGATTGTTAGAATTTGACGTTATCTTTGGGCAAGGGAAACGAGCCCTTCTGTTTGATTAAAGCAGAGTCAAGCTAAATCAATAGAAAATGCTAGCTCCCAAATTTTACCTGTGTTAGTCTCCAGCTACCTTCTAATTAGCAGAATTGGTCATTTTGAAAGCCGTTCTTTCTTGCCACTGGCCACAGGCAAGTGCCCATTTACAAACCTGCAGTAAACCTAACAACTCGGAGCCAAGCAATATTTATAGTTTTGCCACAGAAAAACAACAACAAATGGATGAATTTTTTTTTTAAAAAATAGCATTTAATGTGCATGCACTTAATATCCTGTAACCTTTTAGGATAAAGTAGAAGAGCCAGTAGTGAAAACGATGGTTGATGATGCGATCCTGATAAAAGAGAACCATTTCAGTCTGCCTGTAAAGAAGGCAGACACAAACAAAGGTCCGTTGAGATTTCCTATCCCCTTGGTGCGCTATGTTGTGAAAGAAATCTCACTCATTTGGCACCTTTATGGGGGAAAGGACTTTGGAAATGCACCCCCTACATCTCCAGCTAAGAGTTACATGTAAGTACTTCTGGTATTAGTTTATTAAATTCATATCATAGGGAAAAGATGCATTTGTCTTCAAAACATAAAACTGAACCCCGTGTCCAGGTGAGGGGCTGTTTTGCCCTTTCTCATTTACTCTCCCTCAGAATAGTCCATTGCTTTTCTCTGCATTCCACCTCTTAAACATGGCAGAAAATTGCTTTTTACCTTCTTACATAGGAAAAAGATGCATTTGTCTTCAGAACATAAAACCGCTGGGCTAGTGCATAAAGGGGGGGGACCGCTTTAGCTTAGTTCCAGCTAGACTTCCCCCTCCACACCTTCAGACAGGGTGTTCTGCGAGGAACTTGATTTTTTTTAAAAAAAACTGATACCCTTTATTGCAGCTTTTATTCTCCCCCCCCCCAACATGGTTTACGATTTTTTATGTGCTGTCTTGGGAGATCTTGTATCCTAAAAGCAGGATATTAATAATTGCAATAAATAAAATGGCTATTATTTATCTGTGTCAGGACACCATCTTATTCAGTTTCCCCTGGAGCTCCATCTGAGCAAGTGGAAATGGCAGCTTAAAAGTATGCACTCAAATGTGTGTGTTTTTTCCTTCCTGGCTGGCATTCCCTTGAAGCATGTGATTAATTGTTGGTCAAATCTAAGGTGGTGAAAGCAAGCAATGTACTTTCAGTGAGTGTATTCTGAAAGGTTAGGTTTTTTAAAAGCCACTTTACATTTTCCTAATACTTATAGAATGCTTGTCCATCGAGTTCTTTTGAAGAGGAAAATGCAGTCTGGTTAACAGTGGCAGCAAGTTGATTTTCTTTTCTTTTTTTACTCTTCAGTTTGTTTACTATTTATAGAAACATTTATAAAAATCCTCGCCTTACAAAATGTCAGAGTAGTGTTGAGAATACACTGAGAATAAAAGTTATAATAATACAGTCGAACCTCAGCTCCCAAACGCTTTGGGAGTCGAACGTTCCGGCTTCCAAACGATCAAAAACCAGAAGTTTTTCTTTTGGGAGCCGAACGTCGGATGGGGCTTCCGAGGCTTCCGATTGGCTGCAGCAGATTCCTGCAGCCAATCAGAAGCCGTGCTTTGGAAGTCGGAACGTTTCAGAAGCTGAACGGACTTCCGGAACGGATTCTGTTCGACTTCCAAGGTACCACTGTAATACAGCACCAAAAGATGACCAGTTGAGCACTGAAACAGTTGTTGCAAGCCAAACTTAACGTTTAAATGGAAAAACAATACCCTTTCTCCTATTCCAGTAGTCCTCAGAGCTCTCCTTCTCACACACCAACAAGGCATGGGCGCAACACAGTCTGTGGTGGAAGAGGAAGGAACCCAGATTTCTTGATGGAAATACAGTTAAGTAAGGTAAGAATAACTGAAATGGCGACAGTTGTTCTTTATTGCTGGGAAGTTCTCTACAACTGATGGGGACTGTATTTGCCCATTTGTTTGGCATGCATAGGATATGAAGCATTACAGAAATACAGAGGCATTGTGACCTTTTCCTCAGGCTCTAAAATCTGAGGAGCTTTTTGTGAGCCATAGCAGTATATACTTGGACCTTTTGAACTTAGAAAGGGCAGAGAGTGGAATGGCCATAGCTGGTGAATGGGCCACAGCTGGAAACAGGCACTCCTTGCCACTGAAGCCACCCGAACTTATAAGTGACAACTCTGTATCAAGAAGCATTGCAAATGCTACAGGGGGCGGGTCTTAATAGAGTTCTTGCCTTTTGCCTTTCCTGGTTATAAGGTCAAATTCCAGCATGAGGTATATCCATCTGGCGAAGCAGAATGTGAGGTCAACCTGCTGGAGCAACCCGTGTCTCGTCAAGTGTTTGTGGTTCAAGATCTTGAGATCAGAGATCGCTTGGCTACATCACAGATGAATAAATTTCTCTACCTCTACTGCAGTAAGGAGATGCCTAGGAAGGCACATTCTAATATGGTAAGGCCGTGTAACAACTTGCTAAATGTGGAAATGATGGGGCTGAGAATAGATGCGGTGTCCACATGCAGCGTAGAAGTATGTGTTCCACTAAAGTTGTGTCTGAGCTCCACTGGGACTTGAGAAACAGTCCATAAAAATTCACATACACAATGGCTACAACTTTTACTGCATGCTGCATTGAATTAGAGTGACAGCAATTTTGACACAAGTTCAAAACACCCAGTAATAAACATATCAATAATGATTCTGCTGTAAAGATTCTGTATCTTTTATATATGCTCTCAGAGTAATTCACAAATATACGTTCATTTTTATTCAGCTTTTCTTTCTCTCTTCACTTGTTACTTCAGTTGACGGTCAAAGCTTTGCATGTTCGTCCAGAGTCGGGCAGATCGCCCCAGGAGTGTTGTTTGCGAGTGTCATTAATGCCACTTCGTCTCAACATTGACCAGGTTGGTTTAGCAAGCAACACTTCTTAGGAATATATATATATATATATAGAATTTATGCAGTGTAACGATTCCTTAATCACTCGTTCCTGTAATCTGTTGTAAACATTTTGTGGGTGTGAATTGCAAAGTTGTGATTTGATTAAGTTTGCAACTATAGTTGTGCAAAGTTGCCGTTTTTGCATAAGTAACTTGCTTCGGTGGAAGAAAGAGAACCATTTATGAAGTACAGATGGTTGTTGTTGCTATTTATTGAATTTATTGGTTGTTTTCTCTTGCCAAAGGTAACCCAAAACAACATATAGCCAAAATGTTTTTGTTAATCATTGGAGAAAATCTCATAATCATGGTGGGCAGGGTATTTATGGATGGAAGTTCCTCCAGTGATGTATGTTCAGTGTGTATTTTTGCGCCTTGTGCACAGTGTATCTTTGCACCTGCTTGTGTGGTCCACTCACTGACAGGCAGTAAGGATCTTTTGCCTTCATTGCAACAGTGCTTCTAGATGCAGCACTTTTCTTTTCCTCAATATGAATGGAAAGCATAGGAGAAAGTAAAAGGGGCTCATGGGAAACCACTGCAACTCAACCTAACCCTTCCACTCATGGAGCCAGTATCTGCTTGAGGGCCTGTTTTGCTGTTTCTCAACTTGCCTGGCTGGCAGCTAATTTACTCTCACCCATAGATGTTGATGGGAGCCATTGAGAATTGAGCCAGCCTGTGTCAGAATCATCCATTCCTTTTCTCTGCATTCCCCTTTTTATCATGGCTGGCTTATTATAGGCATGTGTGATATATATAAAAATGCGAAAACACTTTCTCTTATCCCTTCCTTCTGTTGAACTCAAAGAAGTGTCTTAACAGGGATGGTCAAGCTGTGTCTATCCTGATGTTGCTGAACTACAACTCCCATCAGTCACAGGCAGCATAGCCAATCACCCAAAGGTAATGGGAGTTGTATTTCAGTAACATCTGGAGGGCCACAGTTTATCCACCCCTGGTATATAAGGCAGTTTCACTTGTTTGTGATTTATATGCTACTTTTATGTTTCAGGATGCCCTGTTTTTCTTGAAGGATTTTTTCACTAGCCTGTCTACAGAAGTAGAAGTCCTAATGACTCCAGATCCCGAGGGTAAATAATTTGTCCTTTTTTTTTGTATTGAATTCATAGAAATATATACATGGGCAGCAGAGCTACAAACAGATAACTCTTTCATTGGCAGGCAGCCTTAGATTTCAGCATTCATTTATTTATCTGTTTGCAGTTAAGAAGCCTCCTGGTGCAGAAGTGACATGTACCTTGCCCAGGCACCACAGCAGTTTCAAAGAGCCAAGTCCAGTCATTTCTTTCTCCTTACACAAGCGAGTGAGCCAGAACGGAAGTGTTGATTCTGTGGATATGCTCAACGGGGATGACCATAATTTTGCACACGAAGAGGCACCATTCAGTGACCAGCCAATCTTTTTCAGGTACCTTGAGAGGTAGATCACAGGTGGCTTCAGGAGTTGTTGGACTCCGGCTCCCATCAGCCACAGCATGCATGACCAATGGGCAATAATGATGGGAGCTGTAGTTGAGCAACATCTGGAGGGCCACAGATTCCCCCCTACCACCACCTTAGATCCATGAGATGCTCTAGTCTAGAGAAGTTACAGTTACCTCTTATTTCACTCATTTGGTAAACTCTTAATTTCTGCAGTCCAGAAGCATCCATTTTATAATCAGTGGACTTCTTCCATCTGTAGCCCCAGTCCAGAGCCCTATATGTGTAGCAAAGCATATATGCATGTATATATAAGGAACCTCCTGCATATGTAAGGCTATCCATGGGAAGTGGGGTAAAGATCACGGTCCTTGCCCTGTTAATAGCATCCCTGATCTCGCCTGCATTGATAGTGAGTGATTAGTGGGTGTTAGTGGGTGAAAAAGAGAGAAGTGGGAAGACTGTGTGTGCGCATGTAAATGCACCTGCATGTAAGGGGGTAGTTGTTTGTCTTTGTGCCTTCTGTGTAAGGTTGGGAAGGATGTGTGTATTAAAGAAACACTCATTAGCGCAAAAAGGGGTGCGGGGGATTTCAGCCTAAGCCACACTCACTACTGAGTCTGGTCCCATCCACTGGAAAGTAGCTCCTGGGGGTAAAAAGGTTGCTCACCTGATGTTTAAGCTCATCATATTCATACTTCCCCCACAGTGTATATTATGTGACTGTTTTCATCTGATGCTAAACTAAAAAGATAGTAGGAAATACAAGTTTCCTTCACAGGACCAAGCCTTGCTTGCATCTAGTGCCGTTGTACCTTGGAAGTCGAACAGAATCGTTTTCGGAAGTTTGTTCGACTTCCAAAACGTTCAGAAACCAAAGCACGGCTTCTGATTGGCTGCAGAAAGCTCCTGCAGCCAATCGGAAGCCTCAGAAGCCCTGTTGGACGTTTGGCTTCCAAAAAAACGTTCAGAAACCAGAACATTCACTTCCGGTTTTCAGTCATTCGGGAGCCAAACGTTCAGCAACTAAGTCATTCAATATCCAAGGTATGACTGTATTCTTAAAATTGCTGCACGGTAGAACTGCACTTTAATTTTCCTAAAGGTGACTTTTCTGAGTATAAACATTATCAAAAAGAATAGAAGTATGAGACTGGATCTTGTGAGATTAAGATGACCAGTAGGTCTGGCAACTTTTAAATCCCCTAGAAAGTTGGGGATTTAGCAAATTTAGTGATCCTAACAAAAAATATGGAGCCCAGGGATGTTAGTTTTACTTTATACCATCTTAGGCTTTATCTGTTGATCCCAATCTTCCAACTGTGTTTTTGTTTCTGTGTAGCATGTTATCAACGTATTTTTCCTTTTAGAGAATTTCGATTTACATCAGAAGTTCCAATACGTCTTGATTACCATGGCAAGCATGTTTCTATGGATCAGGTTTGTTGACTTTTGTTGATAAAATTAGCCTTTTGGAGTGTCACATTCAGTAGTTCTTTATTTTGGAAAGATGATACATTTATGCTCAAAATCTTCAAATAAATCAAAAGATTGCTAAACTTACGGTCTTGCAAATAAGTCCAGAAGAGCTGGTAGCCTGCAAAGATTCTTACCAGTCCATTTATGGTTTAAAAGAAAAAATCACCAACTTTCTGCTTTGTCACCTGGAGGAAATTCTTGTTCACTGCAGGCAACTTGCATTAAAGTTTAACTTTCATTAAAGCAGCCAGAACCCAATATGCCATCAAATTTCAGATGGCATTCTGCAGTAGGTAGTAGTGAAAAACCTTTTGGTAAAACTTACATACCTAATTGCAAAACAGGCATAATTTCATTGGTGGCCCCTCATAGTGATGGCTGTGGAATACTTACTCTAGGAAAGCTAAAGTTGTCCTTTCAGTGCCAGGCCTAGACTGCCTTTGTTCTCCCAGGCCATTTAAGATCATGTACTTTAGTCCCTGTTGTTATGGTTGGGGGCTTCTAACCTCCTGTAACTTGATGGTGATGCCAGCTTCTATTCTTTTGGTTGTATTTTATTCCATTTTTATTATATTTTGTGTTTGACTTTTGTGCCAATCGACTTTGTGAAGCTTATTTTGAATTCTTATTCTAGCATTTCCTTTGCTTTTCTGTACAACACCCAGGGACTTTATTTTGGGAGGCAACTTATAAATACAGTTAATTTAGTAAAGAAATGATGAAAAGCAGTCAAGAAGACTTTGGTGTTTATTTGCTGCTTATGAACTGTTTGACCCTTTGAACTTTCAGGGTACATTAGCTGGGATTCTGATTGGGCTTGCTCAGTTAAACTGCTCAGAATTGAAACTGAAGAGGCTTTGCTATAGACATGGGTAAGTTTATCCAGTTGTTCTAATGGAGTTGCTGTCTGTTAGGCTGTCCGTTCTAGGAAAACCAACACCGAGCATTGTAATGGTGGGTGGAATTCAGCTTTGCACTCTTCCAATGGTTCTATGTGTACAAGCATTACAACTTGCCATACAGAACTATCCCCACTCGTCTCCCCCTGTGCACCGTTCTGCGGGTTCTCTTGAAACCACTAAGACAATTTGGGGGGGGTGCACAGAGGGAGGGAAGCAAGAGGGCGGAGGTCCTTGCGCAGAACTTCTGCTGACGGGGCTGGTGAGGTGACTCCTGCCCTGTGTTTGCTGTGAAGGAAAGACAAACAAAACAATTTCACTAGTTCAAGCACATTGGGCTGCAAAGCTGAACTTTTCCTCCCTCTCCTGTCTCTGTGAAACCCCTGTGTGCCCCCTAAATTGCCCCAGAGAACTGGGGGAACCCCAAAACATATTTAGAGGTGCACATGGAGAGGGAAGGAAGTTTTGTAGTGCAGCCAACGGTGCTTGCTCTAGCAGAACTGTTTGGTTGGTAACTGGCCAAAGTAATTCACAGATCTTAATAGCAAAAAGTGATGTAGTCTCTCCATCATACCTTCCTATCATTCTTTAGGTAACAAAATGTTACTTTTGTACGCACACAGGTTGCTAGGTGTGGATAAGCTTTTCTCTTACGCCATCTCAGAATGGATTAACGACATCAAGAAAAACCAACTACCAGGTATTCTAGGAGGAGTCGGGCCAATGCATTCATTAGTTCAATTAGGTACGTTCCTGCAGTATTTTTTAAGCCTCTCTGTTTTTTTATTCTATGTGCATGCATTCATATGAATGAATATTTTTCCTGAGCGATTATCCATGGCATGCTATCTTTAATTACAGTGCAGGGTCTAAAAGACTTGGTGTGGTTACCAATAGAACAATACCGAAAAGACGGCCGCATTGTAAGAGGCTTTCAGAGAGGTGCAGCTTCTTTTGGTACATCTACTGCAATGGCAGCGTTGGAACTGACAAACAGAATGGTTCAGACCATACAGGTATGTTTTCCCTTTATCAATGGGGAAGGAAAGGAAAGGAAGCCTAATCTTATTTGAAGCAAACAAGATTTTGGGAAATGGTTTCAGAAGTCAACTAAAGCCTACAATTACATAGGCAACTGAGATCTCTCTTGTTTCATCCTTAATTAAGAGGAGGGAAGGTGTGGCCTGTGATGTTTCTGTAACTTGGTATTTGGAGTAGCATTTTAAAGAGTTAGGCATGAATGCTGAAATCTGAACACTGGGTTTTTTTTCTTTTGGAAGTCTTGTCTATTTATTGCTGGCAAAATATCTGTAGAGGCAGCAGGCATTGTATGAGAGAGGAGGGGTTATATACTGTAAGGAGACTGTGGGGATGTGTATTTCAGCTCTCCGTGGGAATCATGTCAGCAGAGCCCAGGTAGAGTAGGGTTGGAAATGAAATACTGATTTTATCCACACCACAGTAATACCCCCAAGAAATATTATATCCCTACAGAAGTGAATGTCAATAATTAACTTAGTTGGGAGAAAATGAAGGTGTACTCTAATTGGTCCCTTTGAATGCCATAATTTGCTCTTTTTTGGACCATGCCCTAGTGTATGTTGGGAACCGGCAGGGGTGGATAGATAGATTACAAGGAGCTCTGGGAGATGAGATTGTATTCTTAATATTTAGCATTGGCTTGTGTTTTTAAAAGCTAGGAGGCTTATCATAATGTACAGATAATTTGATATTATGGCCATATCTAGGTTTTTACTGGCTCACCACACGTGGTAAGAGAATGCGTTTTTTATTTATTTATTGAAACTGATATTTAGGCAGCTGCAGAAACAGCTTATGACATGGTTTCCCCTGGGCCTAGTTTAATTGAGACAAAGAAGATCAAACGACTTTCTCGCTACCGCCTGGCTCATCAGCCTGTGGACCTTCGTGAAGGTGTGGCCAAAGCATACAGCGTTGTAAAAGAGGTAAGGAGCGTTATCCTTGCCTTCTGGCCATCTGCATTGCATTCCAGAGGCAGGGAGAGATGCCTCCGGAATGGGTATTGAGCGCCATTTTTAGGATATTCCTATGGCTTTAATGAGGCTATATATCCTTCATTTTTCTGCACAATAATTTTGTTTCTCCTTAGGGGAGTGGTATTTTCTCCATGTTGGTTTCTCAAGTGGACACCCAAGAGAGGGTTGCAGTTGCTTGGTATCTGTGGAATGTGGCATTTCAGCTGCCCTTTGTGGCGTGCTGGAACCCCTAACCACTGCTGGCTCTGATTGCTCTGTCGTTGGTTTCTTTCCAATGACTAGGAACAGATTTAAATCCATGCTTGACATTTTGTTTCTCTGCCCAATGTGCGGCCCAGCAGGCCACACACTGCATTTCACCCCTGGTTGTATCCACTCGCTTTGAAACCAGCTTCTGGAGCTTAGTCGACTCACGTGGGCATCAAGCTACTTAGCCAGTGTGGGTCTGCAAGAACTGAATTCAACGTTTTGCTGCTCTGTGGGAAGGGCTTCCCTGTTTCATTGCGGAGAATAATGGGATGTAATTGAGAGGGATTCTGGGGCTTATAAAGACTGATGACCCAACCCACCGCCCCCCCTCCCCCAAGCAGTTTACTTCACTAAAGGGAGATGTTGCAGTTCTTAACACTCTTTTTTGTGTGTCTGGGACTCTCTTAAGGGGATTACAGATACGGCGCATACCATCTATGAAACTGCTGCTCGAGAACATGAGAACAGAGGAGTCACTGGAGCGGTGGGAGGTGTCCTCCGCCAGATCCCGCCAACTGTGGTGAAACCTCTCATAATGGCAACGGAGGCAACGTCAAATGTGTTGGGCGGCATGAGAAACCAAATCAGGCCCGACGTGCGTCAGGAAGAGTCCCAGAAGTGGCGCCTTGGAGAGGACTGATAGCTTTAAAAGCGTGTTTGACGTACAGACACTGGGAAACTGGAAGCATAAATCGTTTATCCTCATGGCAGCTTTAGATGGGACGTATCCTTTTACTATGCTTATCTCAGGAACACAAGAGATTGGAAAGCAATTTGATGGCAAAACCTGAAAGCAAGTTTGGTCAGTGCCAAATGGAGTGGCACCTTCAAAAAAAAATTTGCGGCCAAATCCAGGAAAATGCTGGCTTTAGACTGGGCGCTATGTCCTCCTTGGTATCTTGATATTTGTTGTTGGCAGGGTATTTTTGTCCTTCTTTTGAAGAAACCACACTTTCCATACTTATCAGTCTACATGTATATAGAGGGCTTCCCCAACCATGGTTGAAATATGTTTAAAAAAGCAAAGGGTTACATTAGTGCCCTTCTGTAACAGGGTTGATGTCTGGCGTGAGACATGGACACTACAGGATACTAAAAGGAAAAGGGGATTTCAATTATTTTGCTAATTGTGAGTGTCTCACATGTGGCACTTAGCAACAAGGACAATCTGTCTTGATGCCTGGTCAGAAAATTGTTTTCAGACAACTGTGGACACTAATTGTTTCCCCTTCATAATGAATTCCTCCTTTTGTGGAGATTTGAGCAATCTGAATGTTGCAGACATGTTCTGTTGTGTTGCACTTTAAAGAATTTTGCCTGTATATTGCCTTTTTAAAATAGTTGTTAATAAATGTGCATTTTGTCCTTACGTAGTTTTAAAACTTATGCAAATCACTTAAAGGGGCAGAACACTACAAGATCACCAATGACATTAAAAATGGATTGCAATGCTTGCAGTTATTCAGATTGCTGCATAGGAGAAAGGGGGCTAGTGAGCGGTTGGTTCTGAATACACACAGAGACAATACAGTTTGTGGGGAAAGGTGTCTTGTGAAAGGAATATTGGGACTTGTATATGTTGACATGAGTTCATCATTCAGTTTAAATGCTATGCAAGTTACATCTTGGTAGTCATTTTTTCCAGTTTTCACAGCAAAGTTATTTAAAACTTGTTCAGATATCAGAATATTTTTTGATTGATTTGACAAGCTGCTGTTCTACTGTGATCCTAATTTTCTTAATTGATTCCAAATTTGTGTACACTTTTTCATTGGAAACAGAGCTCAGAAATATTGTGCCCTGAGAAGGGTATGCAGATTCATATTAAGCTTCTTTCTGACACACAGTGGCAACTGCAGTTTCTTCAAAATAAACTCTGTATTTTGGTGTTCTTCATGGAGACATTCAGCAATGAAATAAATTGCTGTCATTTAAAAGCTGCTTTCTTAACATAGTTTAGAAGCAATGTATACATTTGAATAAAGGTCCTCTGGGCAGAGGTAGCCAGCTAGTGTTTGAGTGAATGAGTGAGATATTTGGAGATAGATGCTAATAGAGCAAAGAACAACCACCAGTAAGCTAATCAGTAACATTACAATCAGCTGTCTCTAAATCAGGGGTAGGAAATCTTTGACCCTCCAGATATTTTGGTTCCTCACCCCTGCTCTAGTGCACAAGGGAAATTGCAATCTGCCCCACCCTTCTGAGGCTAGTATTTTTATTTCTGACATTGGCCTACAAGTGTTTAAAGCATTCATTCCTCATCTTTCTTTCCTTTGGGATACCGTGGCCAATATAACAGCCACGGCTTCCTGCAGTATTTTCCCCTGCATTCATGGCTCTGTATGCATGCCATTTGACACTATGACCCTGGATTATTTATTTTTGGTTCAAAATATTGCCCATCCCTAACCTAAGATACTTAAGAACTTCACCAAGCTATTAGGATGGATGTTCTGGGCACCTTGTCTAACAGCACTTAATGCAAAGTAATCTTTCTCCACTTCACATTGCTGATTGCTATGTTAACATGATGACAATGAGTTGAGAAGAAGTAAAGTCAATACATTTACTGATGTCCTGGGAATAAACACAGTTTCACTTGTCCTGAGTGCACTGTTGGCAGTATTTTGCAGCTTAAAGAATGGTAGTAATTGATATAGATGGCTGGACCTAGAACAACTTAAAGATTAGACCCACAGTGCATAAGAAGAATCAGACTGCCTGCTTTGTTGGGAGTACTTCCATTAACAAGCAGACATTACTACGAAGGACTTAAATCAAAATGCTAATCAATATTTATTGCAGAAATAGCATGTTGGTGTGTTGCTGCCTTTTTTGCAAAACAAATTCAATACCTTGCTATGGCAAATACACTTATCACAATACACAAAGCGCAAGAGGCTGAACAATAATAACTGTAAACATTTTATTGTCTATACCGTACATATGAACTGTATATATTGCACATACTGGGCTAGACCTTTACGTTAGGAAATAACCAATAAAATGTTTACGGTTATTATTATTCAGCCTGTTGCGCTTTGTGTATTGTGATGCCTTTTTTGCAAAGGCAAAGCAATGCTGTTTCTTATTTGCCAGTTTCCCTTTAGGTCATAGGTAGGCAAACTAAGGCCCGGGGGCCGGATCCGGCCCAGTCACCTTCCAAATCCGGCCCTCAGATGGTTCAGGAATCAGTGTGTTTTTACATGAGTAGAATGTGTCCTTTTATTTAAAATGCATCTCTGGGTTATCTGTGGGGCATAGGGATTTGTTCATTCCCCCCCCAAAAAAATAGTCTGGCCCCCCACAAGGTCTAAGGGACAGGGACTGGCCCCCCGGCTGAAAAAGTTTGCTGACCCTTGCAGGTGCTTTATCTGCTCTTCCATCACATGCACCGAAGATAAAGGAACAGTGGCACTTACAGGCTTCTCGTGCAGTAAACAGGCAGATCAAATCATCCCGTCATAAACCTACTTTAACATGTCCAGCCAATAAGAATACCCCACATTTCTCAATACAGTGCTGTGCAGAAAAGGCAAAAGAAGATGCATTAATCTATGCTGGCTGTAAAGTACACATTTTAAATAAGTGGTGCCACTTGGTCTAGATCTGCCCTTAATCTCTTGACTGTGTGACACAAATGGTCAAATGCAGAAGAACCATGGTTGAAACCGAATTTGTGCTGATTCAACTCGATAAGCTTTCCATCGGAGCTCCGTTGTTAGCCTCTAGCCAACTGTGCCAAAGTCTTCGTGGTAGTCTAATGTCTGCAAGATGAGAAGGAAAACTGGTAATGAGTCAATGAGATTTTAGCATGGTAATGGCCCACTGGGTGCTGATCTAGGTGTAGAAACAAATTTTGAACCAACTTTTGAAAACTTCTCTAGAGGAAAAGAAGCTACAAGCAAGCCCTTGCATTTAGATCCCAATGCAGCTGGTTTGGAGTGGTTAACTCGTGCAACCATTGTTGTGTATTCAGTGTCCTGATTCAGGCAGGTTGCAATACGTGTCTACGCCCTTCTGACAGATGCTGATCACAGCTGATACCCTGTCTGTTTCCCTTGGATCAACAGAAGGAAGTGTCAAGAACCAAATTACTAACGTTTTGCAACTTGCTACTTTGCAGAAGGCAAGGTGTTCTATGTCGGTGTAAAATAATATGTACAATTTAACCTAGTTGCTTCACATAGATGATCTGTGAGAGCGTCTGTTTCGCAATGGCAGAGGAACATAGGAAGCTGCCTCATACCAAGTCCATCTAGCTTTCAAAGAGTGGAGATGCCAATAACTGGGACCTTCTGCATTCAAAGCAGATGTCCTTTTGCTGAGCTATGGCTCTTCTCCAATGAGTTCACATCAAAAGTCTTGCACAGTCGTCCCAGTTTTGCTCAGGCATCGTTTGCACACAGTTGTGGTATCCTGTGAACATGCTTTCCTAGCTAGAAATCCCACTTTTCCTTCTAAAACCCAACTGCCACCACAGTCTTCCTTGACTATGAGAAAGGTGGCACAGAAAAGGTTTCCCTTTGGCTTGCAGGGCTGGTAGAATGGGTTACGGCGCCACATTCAGCTCAAGGCAGGAATTAACACTTTGAAAGTGGGCCACTATCATGACGCTCTAGTTTGCTTCCTGCCTTTGACACTTTCAGTCAACCATCCCTTCAGCTTCTTCAACTACCGTACTTCTCAGGCTAGCTCTTTGCTATTTTCCCTCCCTCTCTGCGCCATATGCTATCTTGCTTGCCTGTCCCTAACGCTTTTCTGTGAGCTGGTGTTCTTTTGATTTTGGGTTAATAATACGTCGCATTCACCACCAATTAGTGAACTTTATAAACCGTAAGTTGCATCCTTGAAGCTCCATATATCAGCAGCAGCAGATGTAAAAGTAGCCGAATCTCTTGGAAATGGACTTGAGCTAGACAGCCTGCCAATGGGACACCTCATTCTTTTTCTACGTACTGTATTTGTAAAATAGCAAGACACGGTTAATTTAGTAGAAATCTGTTTTACATGTGAAACATGCCAGGCCTCGTAGCAATAGAGTATTTTTCGACAGTGACAAACATGCGGGTATGCGTTCTCTTGGATTGCTGTTGTTTATAATCTTGCCTCGTCCATCGCCAGCCTTCTACAGCTTATGATTCTGACAGGAAATGGAACTTTTTGCAAATGCTGGTTTGTGTTTACATTTTGAAATCAAGTTGAACTCATTAGTACACATGTACTTCACTTTGTCTGGTATAATTTTGTATATAGCCTGATATTGTAAAAAAATAAATGCAAAACCAAACTGTAGAATCATATGAAAACTAGAAGCTACTCTGGAAGAGAGCTGCTGTAGTCCTTTTCCCTCTTTTTCTTTTTTCCTTATTTGGCTTCAAACACTGTAGTTCCCCCCACTCCCAGCTATGCTTCCAGCATAGTTTCTTGGTACCATTTTTGATGTATATCGACTAGTAAAGGCCTTCCACAAATATGGTGTTCTGTTCGATGCAATTAATTCATGATTTTTGTCAGCTGCTGTCATCAAAATAAACAGTCTAAACTGATGTTTTGTGTGGGTTTTCTTGTGTCGACTTATCATTGCAACTGTAAAAAGGTCTGATGCACATGGCCAATCTCCCCCCCCCCCTTTGGTAGCGTCCAAATCAGCAGGAATGCTACAATTATATGATAAGGAAACCAAAACCAGCCCTTTGACTCTTAGCAAAAGTCACCCCAAATACCAGATTCCCTAATAATAATAATAATAATAATAATAATAATAATAATAATAATTAATAATAATAAATTTTATTTATATCCCGCCCTCCCCAGCCGAAGCCGGGCTCAGGGTGGCTAACAACAATAAAACAGTACAACAGTACAACACAACACAACACTCTAAAATCATTCATTATAAAATTAATTCAAATCAAGCCACTGGCAACCATTGGGCCAGAGCTCTGCGAAGATTGCCGAGGGAGGGAGTCAGGCTGTGCCCTGGCCAAAGGCCTGGTGGAACAGCTCTGTCTTGCAGGCCCTGCAGAAAGATGTCAAGTCCTGCAGGGCCCTAGTCTCTTGTGACAGAGCGTTCCACCAGATCGGAGCCACAGCCGAAAAAGCCCTGGCTCTAGTTGAGGCCAGCCTAACCTCTCTGTGGCCTGGGACCTTCAAGATGTTTTTATTTGAAGACCGTAAGTTTCTCAGTGGGGCATACCAGGAGAGGCGGTCCCGTAGGTACGAGGGTCCTAGGCCGTATAGAGCTTTAAAGGTTAAAACCAGCACCTTAAACCTGATCCTGTACTCCACCGGGAGCCAGTGCAGCTGGTATAGCACCAGGTGAATGTGATCTCGCAGCGAGGACCCCGTAAGAAGTCTCGCTGCAGCATTCTGGTTTTTTTTATTATAAATATTTATTAAAGTTTCCACAATATTACATAATGAAAAAGAAAAAAGAGAGGGGTTGGTGCGCACTGACCCCTCTCGCTCTCCAGGCTTCAGGAGAGCCCCAGCGCCAGCCCCACAAGGTCGGGGAACAGAGGGAGGCGGAACGCCGCCATCCCGCTGTCTCCCGAAGTGGTTTGGAGGCTGACGGCGGGGAGAAGAGCGCTTCTCCCCGCTGCCTGTCCCCGGACCTGATCGCAAGGCGGGCGGGGGGGGGGGAGAAGAGCGCTTCTCCCCGCTGCCTGCCCCACCACTCCGGGGACAGCAGGGAGACGTGCTGCGTCTCCCTGCTGTCCCCGGACCTGATCGCAAGGCGGGGGGGGGGAGAAGAGCGCTTCTCCCCGCTGCCTGCCCCACCACTCCGGGGACAGCAGGGAGACGTGCTGCGTCTCCTTGCTGTCCCCGGACCTGATCGCAAGGCGGGCGGCAGGGAGAAGAGCGCTTCTCCCCGCTGCCTGCCCCACAAGCGCCTGGGGGAAAAATATTTTTCCCCCCTTTATTTCCCCCCAAAAAACTTGATGCGTCCTATGGGCCGGTGCGTCCTATGGGGCGAAAAATACGGTACTTGTTTCCCGGACCTCCTCATACCTCCCTTTTTTGTATTCCAGTTCAATTTATTAGTTCAGCAATTTCTTTCCCTCCTTATTTTATCCTAATCTTTAATCTTAATATATTATAACATTCAATTTTTACCTGTTAAAAATCCAATTTTTTCATATTCTTTTATACCATTACAGCTAGAAACCACTTAACTTCAATCCAACATCATTCTAACATTCATTAATTTTGCAATATTTCTGTAAATAGTCTTTAAATTTCTTCCACCGACTCTTCTTCCTGGTCTCGGATTCTGCCAGTCATTTCCGCCAATTCCATGTAATCCATCATTTTTCATCTTCCATTCTTCCAGAGTGGGTAGTTCTTGTGTCTTCCAATACTTTGCAATAAGTATTCTTGCTGCTGTTGTAGCGTACATAAAGAAAGTTCTGTCCTTCTTTAACACCGATTGGCCGACTATGCCCAGGAGAAAGGCCTCTGGTTTCTTCAAGAAGGTATATTTAAATACCTTTTTTAATTCATTATAAATCATCTCCCAGAAAGTCTTAATCCTTGGGCACGTCCCCCATAGGTGAAAGAATGTACCTTAACTTTCCTTACATTTCCAACATTTATTATCGGGCAAATGGTAGATTTTTGCAAGCTTGACTGGGGTCATGTACCACCTGTATATCATTTTCATAATATTCTCTCTTAAGGCATTACATGCCATAAACTTCATACCTGTGGTCCATAACTGTTCCCAGTCAGCCATCATTATGTTATATCCAACATCTTGTGCCCATTTAATCATAGCAGATTTTACCGTTTCATCCTGAGTATTCCATTTCAACAGCAAGTTATACATCTTTGACAAAATCTTAGTTTTGGGTTCTAACAATTCTGTTTCTAATTTTGATTTTTCCACCTGGAAGCCGATTTTCTTGTCCAAATTGTATGCCTCTATTATCTGATAATAATGAGGCCAGTCTCGCACTTTGTTTTTTAGTTTTTCAAAACTCTGCAATTTCAGTCTATCTCCATCCTGTTCCAAAATTTCCCAATATTTCGGCCATTTGACCTCCATATTGAGCTTTTTCTGAGCTTTCGCTTCCATCGGTGACAGCCACCTTGGAGTTTTATTTTCTAATAAGTCCTTCTATCTTATCCAAACATTAAACAATGCTTTCCTGACAATATGGTTTTTAAATGCTTTATGTGCTTTGACCTTATCATACCACAGATATGCATGCCATCCAAATACGCTGTTAAAACCTTCTAAATCCAAAATGTCAGTGTTTTCAAGAAGCAGCCATTCTTTCAGCCAGCAAAAAGTTGCTGATTCATAGTAAAGTTTAAAGTCTGGCAGGGCAAATCCACCTCTTTCCTTTGCATCTGTTAATATTTTAAATTTTATTCTAGGCTTCTTGCCCTGCCAGACAAATCTAGAAATATCTCTCTGCCACCTCTTGAAACAGACCATTTTGTCCACAATTTGCAATGTTTGAAACAAAAACAACATTCTAGGCAATACATTCATTTTTACCGCAGCAATACGACCCAGCAGTGAAAGCTTCAAATTTGACCAAATTTCTAAATCTTTTTTCACTTCAGCCCAGCATTTTTCATAGTTATCTTTAAATAAATTCCCATTTTTTGCTGTCATGTTAATCCCCAGGTATTTAACTTTCTTAACCACTGTTAAACCTGTCTCATTCTGAAACCTCTCTCTCTCCTCGCTGCAGCATTCTGCACCCACTGGAGTTTCTGGGTCAGTCTCAAGGGCAGCCCCACGTAGAGGGAGTTACAATAATCCAGTCTGGAGGTGACCGTCGTGTGGATCACAGTGGCTAGGTCAGGGCGAGAGAGATAAGGAGCCAACTGCTTAGCTTGGTGGAGATGGAAAAATGCCGCCTTTGTTATAGCTGCAATCTGCGCCTCCATGGAAAGTGAGGTGTCGAAGATTACACCCAAACTCTTAACGGACAGTGCTGGCACTAATTGCGCCCCTGCAAGAGATGGGAGTTGCCCCCCCATCCCATATTGTCCCGTCCCAGCCACAGGACCTCTGTCTTCAAAGGATTTAGCTTCAATCGGCTCCCACGTAACCATCCAGCCACAGCTTCCAAACATCTGGTCAGTGTGTCTGGGGCCGAGTCAGGATGGCCATCCATCAACAGATAGAGTTGGGTGTCATCAGCATACTGATGGCAACCCAGCCCAAAACTCTGGACAAGCTGGGCGAGGGGGCGCATAAAGATGTTGAAAAGCATCGGGGAGAGTATCGCACCCTGAGGTACTCCACACACCAAGGAGTGGCGCGATGACAATTCCCCCCAAGCGCCACCCTCTGTCCCCGACCAGAGAGAAACGAGCGCAGCCATTGAAGGACTGTGCCCTGGATCCCCACGTCAGCAAGGCGGTGGTCCAGGAGTTCGTGATCGACCATGTCGAAAGCTGCTGACAGATCTAGAAGAATCAGCAGCCCCGACCCGCCTCGATCCAGCTGTCTACGAAGATCATCTGCTAGGTCAACCAGAGCCTTCTCAGTCCCGTGACCAGCGCGGAAGCCGGACTGGAATGGATCCAGAGCCGATGTTTCATCCAGAAACCCACCAAGCTGTTCAGCAACCACTCTCTCAATCACCTTACCCAGGAACGGAAGATTCGAAACCGGGCGGTAATTGTTTAGATCTAAGGGATCTAATGATGTTTTCTTGAAGAGCGGGCGCACCACTGCCTCCTTCAGTTCTGCTGGGAATGTCCCCGTGCCAAGGGACAAATTGATGATATCCCCTAGGAGGGCCCGCACCTCATCTGGAGACACTCTAATCAGCCAAGACGGGCACTGGTCGAGAGGACAGGTGGTGGGCTTTCCAGCTCGGAGGAGTCTGTCCACATCGGCTGGGGATATCCGGTTGAAGTGGTCCAATACTGGACCCAAGGACAGTCGAGGGGCCTCCAATTCCTTTATTGTATCCAAATTGGCAGGGAGGTCATGGCGGAGCAACAAGACCTTCTCCGCAAAAAAGCTCGCAAATGCCTCACAGCTTTGTGTCAAATTGTTATTTAAATTTGGCTGTCCCTCAAGGGACGTTAAAGACCTAATTATACTAAATAATTGCGCCAGGCGAGAGCTAGCGGATGTAATGGAGGCCGAGAAGTAAGACTTCTTAGCAGCCTTCACCGCCATCTCGCAGGTTTTCATAAAAGCCCTATAAGATGTTCTTGAGGCTCCATCACGGGCACCCCGCCATACTCGCTCTAGCCATCTGAGGTCCCGCTTCATTTTCTGGAGCTCCTCGGTAAACCAGGGAGCCAGGTTTCTGCAGGGTTGCAGAGGGCGCTTAGGTGCGATCTCATCGATGGCTGTCAGGAGCTGGATATTCCAGCCCTCAACAAGCTCAGTCAATGAGTCGCCAGGGGGAGCAAGGTCCCGCAAGGCTTGGCGGAATCTATCAGGGTCCATCAGCCTCTGCGGGCGAGCCCAAATCGGCTCGCCACCTAAGCAGGGTGGGGGTGGAAAGTCAATCCTGGCTTTCAGAGCGTAGTGATCAGACTATGGCACCTTCATCGAAGGAGACATGATCACATCTATACCTATGCCAAAGATCAAATCCAGCGTGTGGCCTGCTTGATGTGTGGGGCCCGAAACAAACTGGGAGAGCCCTAGTGTCGCCATGGAAGACACCAGGTCCAGAGCCTGTGAGGAGGGAGTGGCATCAGCATGGATGTTGAAGTCCCCCAATACCAATAGGTTAGGGAACTCCAAGGCCCAGCCGGCCACCGCCTCCAGTAGGCCTCACAGGGTGGCTGCTGGTGTGCTAGGTGGCCGGTACACCAGCCAGACAGCCAAGCTCTCCTCGGAGCCCCACACTAGGCCAACACATTCAATGCTGGGGATCGATGGCGATGGTAGAGCCCTGAAAGGACAATCTTCCCGGATTAATAATGCCACCCCTCCCCCCCCCGGCCCACAGTCCGCAACTGGTGGAGGACGGAGAAACCCGGGGGCGCCATCTCTTGTAAGGTAACAGTTTCCCCTTCGCGCACCCAGGTCTCCGTCACAACGTGCCCAAAAGACTAGCACAGTGCAGTATTGGCTGGATCCCACATGTGTGCCTTGGTCCATGACTGCACCATCAGATGATGACAGGAATGTGTAAACAAGACACTGTAAAACACCACTGAGTTTCCACATCACAGCTGCTAGTTATCAGTGAGAAATTAAAGTAGACATGTCTGAACCAGTTAACTGCACTCAAGCGACTGAGGTGATCACCCTTAAGTCACTTGATTTTTAAATATTTTTTTGGAGGGGGAATGCACACAACACGGGGATATCATTAACTGAGAGAGCGAAGCTTCATCGCTGTGCTTACTTATAGCCTCCCATGTCTTGCGCTTAAAAACAGGCACTGCAAATTTACACCTTTCGGGGATAACCAATTTCCATTGCCTGAAGGCAGCCATGAAAATGTTAAAGCAGTTATCCAGAGTGCTGAACTTCAGGGTAAGTTAAAGTGTGTTGACAGATACTGTTTTGGTTTTGATTATATATTTTGTGGTTTTATATTGTGGTTTTATTCTGTGAACCACCCTGAGACCTGTGGGTATTTATTAAATTTATATATGATGATGATAATAATGATGATAATAGATACTAGCCAGTGGATTAGAGTTGGGCTTTTTCTTTTACTCTCCATGAAAGCGCCCATGTACCCCAAAAGCCTTTCTTGGGGATCCTTCAGTAAAGGCCTGGGATGTGATGGGGAAATCTGTGAAAATCAGGAGATACTTTTCATTTAAACGGTGGGAGTCTACAACAAAGAGGAGTTGGTGCGTATGCCTCATTGGTGTGAGCTGACTAACTTTTGCTCGGGCAACTGATCCAAACCAAAACAATTCCTGAATTTGTATCCTGCAACTTCTTCCCCGAGAATGGGACCACCGAGGCGGCGGATTCCAACGTTATTTGTTTTTAAAAGCGTTCATGGGGGGGGGGCGCGTTTCCTCGGCATTGCAGCTTGAACTGGGCCCTGTCTGTTTGGCCTAACCCAACTGCTGTGTTGACAGGAGGCAATTGTGGTGGATTGTGTTTCCCTGCATCCCCTAGTGCCGCCCGCACAGCATTTCCTCAAGCTCCGTGTAGCATTTAATATGACGATCTGTGCTGACATCCAGAGAGTGGGCCTTCAAAGGTAATTTGCTTCAGAATCGTTCACGTCGTCATCCGAGCCGAGGTTTGTTCGCCGATGCTGCTTCTTGTGAAGTGTAAGCTCCAAACGCCTCAGAATTGCTGCAGAAGCACATTGGGGGCTGGAAGCAGAAAGACCGGTTCATTTAGCTAAAGAGCCCCACACCCCACAACCCACTTCCCTCTCTTGTCTGTGCTATTTGATCCATAGCTCAGTCACTACAGCAGGAAACTCTTAATCTCAGGGTTGTGGGTTTGAGCCCTGTGTTGGGCAAAAGATTCCTGCAGGGACCTTTCCAACTCTTCTCAATTTGCTGTTTTTTGTGGTTCTTTAATGTACAAGTTATTTTACGATGCTTTCGATACACTTCCGTAACCCACCCTGATCATGTGTACGAAAAGCAGGCTGGAAGTTCAAATAAGGAAATGAAATGAAAATACTGTACCAATCTTTGTATCCTAATTTTGAGGAGTTCTTTGTAGCTCTTGTATGTGTCTTACACAACAGTTTCCCTGTGGAATCCCTACAATTTCCACAACCCTAAAGCGGCAAAGTTTCTACAGCAAACAGCCCTCAGATCTCTGGCACCCATCATGCCGCTAAGAAACTTTGATTTCCATTTTTTCCCTTGACAGCTAATGGTTCTAGTCAGTAGAGGGCGCTCAGTAACCGTCTCACTGGCTCAAGCCTCCCTATGCTCAAACTGACTTCTGGAACCCTCTCCAACAACAATATGAAGAAACATATTAAAGTTAAATGAAAACAATCTCCATCACACAGCAGTGATAGGCATACGAAAAGCGTTAACTCTGAATCTGCAAAGGTCATGGTTGCTGAACTCATAGAATCATAGAAGGGACCCAAGGGCCATCTAGTCCAACCCCCTGCAATGCAGGAATCTCAGCTAAAGCATCCATGACAGGAGACCATCCAACCTCTGCTAAAAACCTCCAAGGTTGGAAGAAGAAGAAGAGTTTGGATTTGATACCCCGCTTTATCACTACCCTAAGGAGTCTCAAAGCGGCTAACATTCTCCTTTCCCTTCCTCCTCCACAACAAACACTCTGAGGTGAGTGGGGCTGAGAGACTTCAAAGAAGTGTGACTAGCCCAAGGTCACCCAGCGGCTGCATGTGGAGGAGCGGAGACGCGAACCCGGTTCACCAGATTACAAGTCTACTGCTCTTAACCACTACACCACACTGGCTAATCCATCACCTCTCGTGGGAGTCTGTTCCGCTGTCGAATATCTCTTGCTGTCAGAAAGTTTTTCCAAATATTTAGTCAGAATTTCCTTTCTTGTACAGTAACTTGAAGCCATTGGTTCGAGTTCTACAGAGCAGGAGAAAACAAGCATGCTCCTTCTTCCATGTGACAGCCCTTAAGATATTGGAAGATGGCTATCACATATCCTCTTTTCCAGGCTAAACGTACCCAGCTCCTTCAAGCGTTCCTTGTAAGGCTTAGTTTCCACTTTCCAGACCCTTGATCATCTTGTTCACCCTCCTCTGCACACGTTCCAGCTTGTCAATATCCTTCTTAAACTGTGGTGCCCAGAATTGGACACAGGATTCCAGGTGTGGTCTGACCAAGGCAGAATAGAGTGGTACTATTACTTCCCTTGATCTGAACTGTTGTTTGCATTTGCAGAGCAGTCCATTCCTCACTGCAGTTCCTCAAGATTGGCTTTATTCTGGTTGGAGCCTCTTCGCCTTTTCCCCTGAGTCTCTGCTTGCATTGCAACAATGCATGAGGCTGCTCATGAGTAATTCATTCTGTGAGCACTTCTTGTAGTGAGCCAGTCATTCTGTGCTTGGCATTCCTGCTGATGAACCAACCTTGTATAGATTTATTTCATTGACTTACATATGTTGGGACACTTACTTCCATACTCTTTTGGGCAAAGGACATTTGCTTATTTATTTTAGTCTGCTATATGAATGGTTATGTCAAAGCAGGAGTCTGCAGAGTGAAATGACAGCTACGTGTACAGAGCATTTTTAATTATGTTTGGCAAAACAGAACATCCTATTCTTCCTTTCCAATCCATATTCTGCTGTGAATCATGAAATGGGACGAGTCGTGCATAGTGGGCCAAGTTTCTTGACTCAGTTTGATCTGCAGATGTTAGCAGATTACCTCCCTGTGAGAGTTCTCAAAGAACTCAAAAGTGAACAAACAAAAACAAAAAACGTAACTTGTTCATGAGCTTCCATACATGAGAACTGGAAAATAGGCTGCGTAACACAATTTTTAAAAAGTGATCCCAAGAGATTCCTGGAAGTTACAGGCCTGTTGGTCCGATGAGAGGCGGCACCCCATCATGCCATCCACTACGGATTAGTGCTCCACTATTTATATCAAGCATGGGGAGCTGAACTACAACTTCCATTAGCCACATAGCTCATGGCTAGGGATGATGGGAGTTGTAGTTCAGCAACAATCTGGAGTGCCAAAGGTTTCCCCACACCTGAGACTCAGCTATACAGCTGCAAATACAATGTTTACAAGTGTGTTGTAAAGTGCAGTCTACAAACGTGACACTAGATGGCGATGGTGAGCTATGGCAAATTCAATATATTTTTCAAAACGGTTTTTTTTTTTTTTTTAAAAAAAGCATTTTCAAAGCGTTTTTTATATGTGTGTAGATTCCACCCTGGTCTACATGAGACTCTCTTAGCACTTTACCAACACTGGCATTGCGAGCTCTGCAAAGAAATGATCTCTGCCTCTTTTTCTATTTCACCACAGTCTCTCTTGATCTGACTCCGGGGGGTGGGGGAGGCTCAAATTATAGTTCCTCACAACAGTCAACACCCATTGCTTCTTTATTCAGCTTCAATGGTCTTTTCTCAGAAAGACACAGTGCGTCCAGGACACAAGAAGAAGCCAAAGCAATGATGGAAAATGCTAGGTAATCTGGGCTCCTTTCCCACTCTTTCCATACTGATTTCATGCTTGGTCTAACTAGCCCTTTTCAAATCAGACGGCTGCCTTAAAACACTAATGAACTACGGTATAAAGTGCATTGCTGCCTCTGTTCTTTGACAGAGACTCTGCCGGTACATGCAAGCCTAGCTCCGCCGACTTCAATTTGTGTGAACTTACAGTGACTGACATGCCGATGCTAAACCTTTTATTATCTGAGGATTTGTGGCAGCGAGAGGAGCAGGTGACCCACTAGCTTGGAAACAGGAGCTCACAAGCCGTGATGCCGACAGGACCACTCTGCACACTAGGAAGAGCGCCAAAATCTTGGAGTGATAATATAAGGAGGCTGGGGAGAGTATTTGCATTTACTTTTGGACAGAGGCACATGAAAGTAGCTTTGCTGGCCAGCTGCTTCCCCACTGCATCCCAGAGAACATGGCTGAGAGCCCTCTCATCTTGTATTGAATGTTAAGGGCACTGTGGGTTAAACCACAGAGCCTAGGTCTTACCGATCAGAAGATTGGTGGTTCAAATCCCCGCGATGGGGGTGAGCTCCTGTTGCTCGGTCCCAGCTCCTGCCAACCTAGCAGTTCGAAAGCACATCAAAGTACAAGTAGATAAATAGGTACCGCTTTGGTGGGAAGGTAAACGGAGTTTCCGTGCGCTGCTCTGGTTCGCCAGAAGCGGCTTAGTCATGCTGGCCACATGACCCGGAAGCTGTACGCCGACTCCCTCGGCCAATAAAGCGAGATGAGCGCTGCAACCCCAGAGTCGTCAGCGACTGGACCTAATGGTCAGGGGCCCCTTTACCTTTTTTTACAGTTGTAAAGCGGAGAAAGGAAACTAGGAGAACTGTTATAAGAATTTATAAGGAAACTTATAAATGTGCGTGAGAACTGTTATTCATTTATAAATCCATCTACATGTTTCCAAGCAGCTGCACAAAGATTAAAAAGGTAGTTCCTACCTATGGAATTGCAATGTAAAAGACACAACACAAAATTTTAAAAAGGGCATGGGGGAAAGAGGAAGAAAGCAGAGAGAATCTAAGATAGTGATTGCGGGCTACAAAATCCACTCAAATTTTTCTGTTTATCATTTTCTGTTGATCATTTCAAGCCAGATCTTGCCTGCTTCTTGGTTTTCAAGGCAAGGAAACTTTTTCTTAATCTTTCGGCGCTCACTAAATGGAGGCTACCAACTTATTCCCCCCTTGCCTCACACACAGAAACACAAGTATGCATGGGAAAGAAGCAAAATAATATTAGTCTAACTAATAACCCCTTTTGTTAGTCTTTGGTTATTAAAAGACTAAGGATTCTATTGTTAGTCTTTGATTATCAACAGACTAACAATTATTTTGTTAGTCATTTGATAATAATAGATTGACGCATTTATTAGTGTACTATGGTCCACTTCATCAGATTCAATGAGCTGTAGGCATACATACACGTGGCTGAGGCTGGAAATACTGAGGTCAGAAGGAAACAAAATGCAAAAGAAAGCACAGGCAGTGATAATTATATTAGTAGCGATTGCTATTCACCAAAACAAAACACAGTTGTTGATAACACAGACATTCTGGCATTGGTGAGCCAGTGAGCACATGAAGTGTTATTTTAACATTTAAATGAAAGCTTTGAGCTGTTTCAGTCTGTCAGTAATAACACTGAGTCCTTTGATGAATTGTAATGCAGCAGTTTCATGTTACAGTCTCCCTTTGAAGTTTATTGTTCCCGTATGGCTACCTTAAGGTCAGAGAGAAAGAGGGAAATGAGCACCAACACAGACAAGGGGTCCAGAGAGGAAAGAAGGTTCAGGATAGCCTGATCATAGTTGCAGATTTTCCCATTGCAGCTATATAAGGAAAGACTATTCAGTCAGCCTGTGCGAGAGTTGATTTTCAGATCCCAGTGCAGAAGAATGCCAGAAACTGGAGAAGGATTCATTTATCTACTCCATAAAAAAATAATATTATTCCAATATTGCAACTCCTTTTCCTTCTGTCTTTGTGCTTTTTTATTTTATTTTTAAAGAAATGGAATGAGAATTGTGGATTCATTCATCATGGTCACAGACAGAAGCATTCTAGCTGAGCAGGGCGGGTTGGTGCTCAAAGATGACTCACTAGAATGAGTATTGCACATCAGAGGGATTTTCTGCTCACATTCCTCAATTCCGTCCAAAAGTGCATGCGCAAGTTGCAAAAGGCTTTAACTTCAGCACTCTGTGCCTCATTTCCTCCACGTCTCAGTGATTCTGGTCTTAGGGCAAAAAAAATTCAGGCATAACATCAGGAGATCTAGCGTTCAATATTTTGCAGGTGGGACAGCAGTATATGTGTGTGCTGAATCATATCAGAATCACAGTGCTAGATGACCAAAGTGTCACCCCCTGTAGTCACTATTTACCTTTTGACGGAAAGCATATAGGTACTGCTATGGGTTTGCAGGGAGCCAGGATCCCCTAAAACTCTTAGCTGCCAGATTCTGCCCATGATTTCTGAAACTAGTGAACATGGGGTTTGAAGTCAAGCCAGCTTCTCCAAGAGCTAGACTTTGAGAGGTGCCATCCAAGAACAAATACAAGCGATAGCAGAGTCATTACCTGGACAAAAGGTGAGACATTCAGCATCAGACAAGAAAGGGGGAGGCTGCCAAGATTGCAGGGTGTGTGAAAAAAGTGCCTCTTCCAGGAGGCTTTTGAAATGGAGCCCACAGAGAGAAAGGGGGAATGCTGGATGCGAAAGGGTTGTTTTTCTGCAAAGGCTGCTGGGAAGATGATGGAGGAAATAGATAGAACACCTGGCAGAGGCCATGAGAGCCAGAACCATCTTGGTGCTGGCTGAAGGAGGATGCACTGAGAGAATGGAAGCCATGACTGACTGCTGCTTCAGACCCAAGCTTGCTGAAGCTATGAGAGGGGTCATCAGGAAGGAAGGGAGAGAGGGAGAGAGGGAGATGTCTGAAGAGCCATCATAGAAACATTTCCACCTTGGTTTATGCACAAGGACATGGGTAGGCAAACTAAGGCCCACGGGCCGGATCAGGCCTAATTGCCTTCTAGATCCAGCCCGCAGACGGTCCGGGAATTGCCACATGGATCGCCAGCGCCCATGTTCTTTCCCTCTCCCTCACACGGCGGCGCTTTTCTCCGCAGGGACGGAGCAATCTTGTCCCACCCTGGGCGCCATCGACGGCGGGAGTCGGCTGTGAAGGGGGCGTGTGACGCCAGTTACTGGCTGCTGCTGCGTTTTCCTCCTCCTCCTCCCTCAGTTCGCCCTGCCTTCCTTCTCCGTGCCCCTTCTCCACGCCGCTTCCTCACATGCTTTCTTTGTCACCTCCTCCCTCCCTCCCTCCTTCATTCCTCCCATGGCATTCAGGCTGGTTGTTGCGGTGGCTGCGGCCGCCACTTGCAGGTTGGTGGGCGGCTCTGTCTTCTTCTCTGAGGTGCCTCTGGGGCAGCAGCAGCAGCAGGTGGTGGGTAAAAGCTCCTGTGACGCACCGGTTCCCCTCTTGGGATGCATCGGAGAGACAGGGGCAATTGGCAGGGCCCCAGCTGGCTCCAGCCCACCGGCCAGCAGCCGGGTGAACTCCGGTTCTCGGAACATCATCAACACTGCGACTCAAGCCTCAGAGACCTTTAGAGACTGAGCACGCAAGCCAGCAGAGATAAGAACTCTTTGCAACAGAAGGGCAGACAGAGGCATATGTAAGCATATTTACAAGCATTTTATTCAGCAACAGGACAAAGGAAAAACATGTCTGCTTCCCTTCGTGTCCAAGCAAACAGCATAAGCAAAAGCTATATACATCGGAAGTTCCCAGCAGGCTGTGCTGGAAGTAAACACAACAACTTCACATGCATGTTCTAAAGGTGGAACAGAACAATATCCTAACCTCCGTCCACAGCCCCTCTGCCGGGGCTGCTACTTCTGTCTTCACCAGCCAACGAAGCCTCCTACCCCGCAACGGCGGCTGGCTGGCTGGAGCCGAACTGCGGCTATTGGGACAACAACTAGGACACATAAAGCGAAGCATCTTCAGGCCTTTTTGCGGGTGGGTGCAAATAGTTCATTCCCCCTGCCCAAAATATAGTCCAGCCCTCCACAAGGTCTGAGGGACAGTGGACCGGGCCCCTGCTGAAAAAGTTTCCTGATCCCTGCTCTAGGGGCTTATGCCAAAGTGCCGCTCTCCATTTTGTTAATCTCCTTCAATGGCCACCCTGTTGAGACAGCTGTTTGTAAAAGCCAAGCATGCAGAAAACCTGGTTGCAAAAACGAGCAACTTCCCCCACGAAAGTCCCTCAGCAGCTTTCATACAGAACAAGAAATCCAGGGGAAAGAACAGACGGGAGGGATCTCAGCATGGCAGGAATGTAAGCAACTCAATGAAGGAGATAAACAGCGAAGTGGCACCAGGCTCTGGGCTTGTGTGACTTCTGAGCACTTCAACTTTACTTGAACTCTGAGAGACTGAATGGTGCAACCATGAAAGATGACAACTCCCGCAGATGGCAAATGCTGAATCTGGTGATGCTGAATGGGAGGTCATTGGTCCTCTGCTGAGTTCGTGGGGAGCAAGCTTGTATGCAAGGAGAGAGATGCAAGTTTGACAGGTCTTCTACAGGTTGGAAGGAAAGTTTACTCTGAGTTACTACCCTTGTAGCCCCAGTTTGGGATGATTTCCTGTGCAAAGGAGAGCTCCAGTCACATAGCCCATCCACACGCAGGGCGCTTCCAGACAACCTGTTTATTGAGTATTCATCCTGATCTGTTTGCTGGGAGTTTAGGTGACACCATATCAAAACAAGTGTTACCTCACACATTTACCTGTAATTTTCCTTATAGCATAAAGTCTGAAGTCCTGAGGAAGAGGAGTTTTGCAGGGGAAGCACAAGGCTTCCCAACCAACGATAATTGCCCAACCTAAATTTGCTGGCACGTAATTAAATCCCACCTGCAGAATTGTGGCAGCACTTAAAGTGATGGAGAGCAGAGAAAGGAGCTTCCTTCTCAGTTTCCCTACATACAGTGGTGCATTGAGTGTTGAGAAGTTTGTCCTTAGTGGTAACCAATAACTGAAGAAAGAGGTAGAAGGAGGAAGAGAGCCTGAAAACAGGAGTGTGACTGGAGTTTATCAATAAAGTCCTCTTTAAGGATTGTTAGAATCTTTTTCTTCTGCCTGAAGGGATAAAAGCAAAGGAGTCCTTCCCAGTCTTACGTGGTGATGACAGGGGCTGAATCTTGGACCTTCTGCTTGCAAATTGTGTGCTCATCCAGCTGCCATCTTCCGGTAAGCACTGGATGTGCTCTTGAATGTAGTCTCAGTTCACACAGAGCAAAAGGCCTCTACATGAAATGTGTGCAGCCTAGAAAGTGTCCCATAGCAGTCATGCAGTCACATGGATCTGGGACAGGTTCCTTTAAAACTTTGGAAAAACACTTGTTTTGAAGCGATTTCTGTCGTGCATCATGGAAACCTCCAGCACAAGGTGACTGACTACCACTGCACAAGCAACAGCTTTGACTATGGGAAAAATCCAACTCACCTTTTCAGTTCTCATAATTATGCTTATCCTCAAGAGCTATGGTGGCAGTACCACCGTGTTCTAGTCGTAGGTCTTCTGGCTACAGGATGGATTCGTGATTGATGCAATGCTTCATCCCACTTAACAACTCATACAAGGCAAGCCTGGCTGAAGAGGAGGCCTTTGTGAGAAGGCTTGCCATGTCTCCCCATTGCCAGCGCTGACTGTTAACATTCCTGTGCTTAGCAATTATTCCAGGTTCAAAGATATTTGCATAAAAACAACCTGTCTTAGTTGAGAAGACTTCTGGCCTCCTTTTGGAATAAAGCATTCCTAGCCGGGAACATTTACTGCATAAGAATCATGGCTAAAATATTTCAGCTGTGCCTGGGGTTTTCATAAGGGAAGGGGGGAATTACGGGGAATATTTTCCACTATAAAACTCACATAATGCCTGATGCTGGGCCAAAGAAACAATGGGTGCAAAATCTGACCTTCTGTGGTGCAGAGGCTCCTATCCTTCTTGCTTTATGTGACTAGGTCAGCTCTGTATTTACATTTATGCAGCTGCTGTGATCCTGTCTCGTTTGGTTCTCAGGTAGCACATGAGATTAACAAAGCCAAGACCTGAAAAACTAAGAAGAGCACTGCTGGATCAGGCCAATGGTCCATGTTATCTAACCTCCTGTTGTCACAGCAGCCAACCAGCTGCCAGGGAAGCCCAAGGGCAGGATCCAGACATCCCATCCTGCAGTTTGCAGCAACTGGTATTCAGGAGCATTACTGACTCCCACTGTTGAGGCACAGCCTAAACATCATTCCCCCTAATAGCAAATTCAAGCTTTTAGTGTGTAACATTGTTCCCTATAACAGCACAACCTCTATTGTGATAATAGCAAACTCTGTCGGAACCATGGGATGGAAAGCCAGCTGGCTTGGCCCCAGCCAGAGTATCTTCCTTCTCAGCCTTGCCACTGTGGAGATCCATCAGTTATCCTCCTTCGACATGTGTCCGCAACTCAAGCTGCTGTGCATGCAAGAGCACACATTACTCAGCAGAGTAAATGCACAACAGATCAGGCTTGAGGCGTGGATACGATACTAAACTATGCATTTATTATACATAAATCAGGGCAAAGAAAACATGGCCTCTCTCCTTGTCGTTCCTCTTGGGGAGAGAGAAAACAAAAGCAATACAGAGCAGCTCTTCCGCTCACGGGACTCCAGCACTCTGTGGTGGAATGTGAACAAACATGTGAAATGTAACAATCCCACATAACTGCAGCAACTCAAGTGGTGAGTGCCAATGGCCTAACCTCCAGCATTCCTCAGATGAAAATAGGGACATTTTTGTCCCATCATGCTCAGGGGGAGACAATGCCTCCCTCTCTCACATCCCAGTGAGGACTGAGCATGCTCAGTAGTGGTGGTTGTCAGTTGTGAGCAGAAAGATGGAAATCTGAAGTGAGGTGAAATTTCCTAGAAGAGGGTGTGGCTGGTGGTTCCTGAACAAGAGCACACCTGGAGCGAAATGAGGAAAAACAGCAACACTCTGCTGTCCCTTTGCATTTCACTGCTGAACTAATCACCCTTTTCTCCAATCTGCTGCAGTAACAAAATAAATGATGGACTTCCAGTTTAAGCTGCACAAGAGTTTTATTTTGTAGAAGAATGTATTTTACAATACCACACAGCAAATGTCCTGATGATATATTCGTACATATGCACATTTTGGAGAACATTCTTGTTTATTTTGAAGTTCAGCTTGTGTCTAAAATCCTATGCGATTTTAAAATGCACTTGCCCTGTTTTGTTTTGTTTTGAAGAGCCAGAGTTGTGGCTGAGCTGAGCTGAGAGCAGACTGCAGGCTGAGAAGCTGAGACAGAGCCATGCTTGATTTGTGTTTAATTCCTAGGCTTTGACTATGGGAGAAGCAAAGCCTTTTGGGGAGTTAATGCTGTGAGCCCCTCCACCTTAGGCTCAGATTATACATGTGTGCAAATAAATCATATATCCTAAATATGCCATCCCTCATTACAAGGAAACTCAACTCTGGCTAATCCCTCGCCTGGAACCTGTGGGATCTCTCAATGCCCGGAGACTGGGGTGGCATGTGACAATTGCCATCTACATAGCACTTCAGAAACGGCAAAGCATTTCCCATACATTCTCTCAGATCAACCCTGTAAGACAGGGCAGCTTATTATCCACATATTTTAGATGCAGTGAATGGGGGACAGGACTACGACGAAGAGAATTGTGGCTTGCCTAATTCCACGTTGTCAGTGGGTGCAATATTTTAATCAGTTGACTCTCTTATCCCCTACTCTATATCCCTTTCCCCCATATTACAAGGAACTTATGGAGGAGAAACCGCTGACCATTGCCTATGCTAGCTGGGACTAAGGGGATTTTGAATCCAACATTATAATAAGTGCTACAGGTCCACCCACTCCTGCAGCAGTCAATGGCTGCTGTGTCCATGGCACAAATGTGCAAATGTCCCAGGACAAAAGCATGGGGTACATGAGGACAGAATGTCCTAACTTTGCACCAAGACACACTTCCAGGGTTTTTTGCTGTGTATAACTTTCCCAGCCAGGAGCAATGGGGTGCTGTTCTTTGGATGAGCCCTAGAATTTCATTCCAATAATAGCCATGCATATTTTTTCCTGCACAAATATCTCATCTGAATGAGGTCTCTGTGTTGCAGATCTGAATAGTGTAGGTACCAAGAGAAGCAGGATAGCACCAAGGACCAAGATTTGGATCAATGACACACCAAAATCACTCCCTCAGCTTGAGCAATTGCACAAGTTCAAATGACAGAAAAAGGCCCAAGACAGATCACTCCTGGAAGTGCAAATGTATATGTATACAGATTTCAGTCCTAGAAATAAAAATAGCATTTATTTGTTGGCTGGAGCAGGTGGTCAATGCAAACTTTACAGCTGATATCTGTTTTCTCCAAAGTTTCATCAGCAATGAATTAATCCACCAATTAATCCAATGTGGGCACCATATCAAACCCTCTGCTTAAGCCTGCTACATTCAACACTTTATGTGTGTTTTTTCCTTATGGTAACAAGCAAGTGGCGCTATCGCAAATTAACAGCAGACTTTTTCCGGTGGTTTTCGACTGAAAAGGATGTTCGGAGAGTTTCCAGGGTTGTCACTGTCTGGATGGATGGTGCTGCGCTAGGTCTTCTCTGGAGCATTCCACAGTAGACCTCCTTGGATTTCCTTCGGAAGTGTTTGCCTACCAGCACAAACAGAATTGGGTTAAGGCAGCTGTTGCTGAAGCTGCAGTAGGCGGCGATCTGGCTAGCCACGTCATTGGCTTGTTCAGCCCCACAATCGAGAATAACCCCAGTGTGAATCAACGTATCCAAGAACGTGGTGATCTGGAAAGGAAGCCAGCAGACAACGAAGAGAAGAAGGACGAAGAGAACCAAGGCAGTGGCTTTTTTCTCTGTCTGGATAGCTCTGATCTTTTGAAATGTGCTGTTTTGTAAAGCATGGATGATTTGCGCTGTGCAGAAGGTTATGACGCAGAGAGGCATCACAAAGCCCACTGTGTTCAGCAAAGTGTTTGTGATCACTGGCCATTGCACATCTGATGGATAATTCAGAATGCAGGCGGTGACATTGTTTACTTCGTCATCTTCCAACGATCTAAAGAGGAGAGCAGGAGAGCTCAAGAACAGCGCAGAGACCCAAATGGCGAGGCAGTTCCACTTTGCACAAGAAGGCCGGCGCAGGCGTCCCAGAGACATTGTTTTCACCAAGGCCAGGTAGCGATCAATGCTCACCATCACCAGGAAGTAAATGCTGGAGTAAAAGTTCATAGAAACAATGGCATTGACGGCTTTGCAGAGGGGCAGCCCAAACACCCAATGGAAGTTACTGCTTATCGTGATTGCCCAGAAAGGCAAGCCACAGAGGAGGAGGAGGTCAGCGGCTGCTAAGTTTGCCAAGTAAACTTCGGCCACCGTGCAGCGGCTCTTGTGGAAGCAAAAGACACTGAGGATAAAGATGTTCTCCACAATTCCCACCGTGGCAAGAAGCCAGAGGAACACTGGCTGGATTGTGAGCAGCCAGTTCCATTCCTGCGGCCAGCCGCAGGAGGAGTTGTTTGTCGTGTTGTGCCAAACAGACTGGCTCACCCCAGAGTTCCAGGCAGTTGTGACACCATAAAGAGCTGTGTTGTTTTCGGCCATGACAGTGGTCCACGTGGGGGCTGGAAAACAAGGAGGTAAATTTAGACCAGTCTTTGGTGCAATATGCAGAAGCTCAATATGCAATTAAAAACCAAGGGCCAGATTTTTGAAGAAGAGGAGAAGAAGAGTTTGGATTTGATACCCCGCCTTTCACTCCCTTTAAGGAGTCTCAAAGCGGCTAACATTCTCCTTTCCCTTCCTCCCCCACAACAAACACTCTGTGAGGTGAGTGAGGCTGAGAGACTTCAAAGAAGTGTGACTGGCCCAAGGCCACCCAGCAGCTGCATGTGGAGGAGTGGGGAAGCGAACCCGGTTCACCAGATTACGAGACTACCTCTCTTAATCACTACACCAAGCTGGCTTTTGGGGTGCATAATCAACTAGCAGAAGCCAGTGCAAGGATTTCCACCAGTGCAACAGGAGTCCTCCACACACACACCCCGCTGCAGACACCTTGCACCACCCCCAATCTGCTGTGGAAGGCTAGGGGACCCCATCAGAACAGATTGAGGAAAGCGTTGCGTTACAGCCAGGCTGGGCAGCTCATTAAAAAGATGAAAAACTGCTGCTAAGATGAAAGATGCATTTTGTTGCGGGACTGCTAGCGCCGAGACATTTGAGATTGATCAGGGTTTGTAGGCTAGGTCCCCACACGGTGATGTGTTGTGCATAGGTGACACACTCCCAGCCAGCAGTCAATGTCGGAAAGGGACAGGCATCTATCAAAAAGAGAACACTGTGAACAAGCCTTGAGGCAACCTTTTTACATGTACTGCAATGGTCTTCCCTAAGCAGGCTGGCTGGGGCTGATGGAAGCAGCAGTTAACTGAGGGGTGGGAGAAACAGGCCTGGGGGGGGGGAGGCACAAAAATCACTTATGAGACTAATGGGGTGTATGACGTGTGGTGACACACCACCACTGCCACAACGAGATCAAACACAGGAGAAGTGGCTTTCAATTTGAACTTAGCCTGATCTTTTACTCCCCTTCCTTCCCTCTCCCTCCCCTTTTTATGAAGATTACCCGCTTTGGGATCCCACAACTAATTCCCCCCTGGCCTCCTTGCTGGCCAAATTGGACTAATTTAGCCAGCTAGCCCTGGTGATCATCTAATGTTTATTGGATGGATTTCCCTCCTAAATTGATTTTCAAATTCTGAATTTATTGTTATTCATGTTTTATACTGTATTTTATGCTGTTTTCTGTTGCATCAGTTAAGTGTTTTAAATTTGTTGCTAGCCGCCCTGAGCCCAATTTTCTGAACTGAGAAGGGCGGGGTATAAATAAAAATTTTTTATTCTTATACTAATCAGCCTTCTTTATGTGAGAGCTGGACCATAAAGAAGGCTGATCACCGAAGAATTGATGCTTTTGAATTATGGTGCTGGAGGAGACTCTTGAGAGTCCCATGGACTGCAAGAAGATCAAACGTATCCATTCTTAAGGAAATCAGCCCTGAGTGCTCACTGGAAGGACAGATCCTGAAGCTGAGGCTCCAATACTTTGGCCACCTCATGAGAAGAGAAGACTCCCTAGAAAAGACCCTGATGCTGGGAAAGATGGAGGGCACAAGAAGAAGGGGATGACAGAGGACGAGATGGTTGGACAGTGTTCTCGAAGCTACAAACATGAGTCTGACCAAACTGCGGGAGGCAGTGGAAGACAGGAGTGCCTGGTGTGCTCTGGTCCATGGGGTCACAAAGAGTCGGACACGACTAAACGACTAAACAACAATTATTATAATTTATTATGGTAAAGATGTGTGGTAAAGTGATTTTTTTCCCAGGGGGAGGGCAGCACTACAGCTCCTTGCCAAGGGCACAAGGGACCCTAGATATGTCTCTAGATGGGATTTGTGGAACAAAACATACGGAAGACACCATTTTCAGGAAGGCACGCTTGCACATAGCTGTGAATCAAAAGCTGCTGTGCTACAGCCATTTAGCTAACAATGCTGTCACTACTTCTTCCTTCTTTTGGGGAGTGAAACATCCCCCGGATGCTTGCTTTAGGTGGGAGAATGTTAAGTGGCCTTGAGGGCACTTCCTTTCCCTGAAGCTGGAAAGAGAGAGGCATTGCCAGGAAAAATGAATAGCAGGCAGCCAAGTTTTGTGCCCAATTTTGGGTGCAATTCAGAGTTCTGGCCTTAAGCTTTAAAGCCCCAAACAACTGGGGTCCAGATTAGTAGTGGGCCAACTTCACCCATTTAATCCTGCCCATATGCTCTTCTTGAGTGTCCACCATCAGTTAGGTTGGAGCACAAAATGGGCAGGACCTTATTGATGGTGGCCCCAAAGCCACATAATTCCTTTCCAATGGACTTCTGGTTTGCGCCTTCGATTGTGGCATTTAGAAGTCTCTCCACTTCACAGCTGCCCAGAGCTGACAATCTAAATAATTTCATACCTCCAAAGTGCCCCAGAAAAAAATGGGACATCCTGTTTTTTCACAAAGGATCACTGCAGCCATTTTGGGTGCCACGATTTTGGGTTGCACTCTCACTCCGAAAAAGTGCTCCTGGTCAAAATAGTAAAGCAAGTTTCTATTTGCTACCATGCTGCAGTCACATGTGCCTTAAAAAGTGGTATCAAAGGGTGTTAACAGCAACTTGAACTGATTGTCGATATAAGTCTGTCTCTGCCATTAACCAGACAGAAAAGAAAGTACGAGCAGACAGTTAAAAACTGGCAGGCAGAGAGAGGTTTTAGGGAATCACACAGGCTATAAAAGAAACCAGAGAGGACGGATGCAAAGCAGGCAGGGTTACTCTGCTGCTGTTCATTATTGCATGGAAGAGGGAATTACAATAATTGCAGCATTCCTTGCCCTTATTTGACAAGTTTCACCTGCTGAAATTCTGTCTTCTGCACAAATATTAAATGCACAGGATCCCAGGATCCCTTTGCATCTTGTCTCCTCCTAAAACAAACAGATTTACCCAAACATGTAAACAGTCCCAGCAGCTCGCAACACCCCCCCTCCACACTTTTTTCCCTCCTAGTCAAATATTTCAGTTTAATTCCTTTTGGTAACTGGAAAAACTTTGTGGGTTTTTAAACAGTACATAAAACTAAGCGGCACATACTTTTTTTTTAAAAAAAATGCTGCTTACTAAAACTAAAGCCAAAGAAACACATTGCACGCAATCTCTATTGATTTGGGGGCAACTAACAGTGGACAAATTTATTAGTAGCAAAACAAAGACAGCTGTCGTGTGCACGAGATGCTCTCCTCTCTCACCTATTTATGGCAACATAACAAGGACAAAGGAAATGGAAGGAGACTCCTTTGACAGTTCCATGCAGCCCAACTGCATCGACCACGTAATGGCAGGATGCTTTCACACACTAAATATACCAAGAATTGGGCGTGGGATGCAGTCCAGCATTCTGGAAAAGGGCAGGTTTGCCTGGACGTTCCTGCACAGACAATTGAAAACTCTTCACTGGAATGTTTTTGGTAGCTGAGGGATTTTCTCCCCTGATACCTTTAGTTCTTCTGCACACCTCGGGGTTCCCCTAAGATACCCGATAGCTTATTTGTGTGCAAAGTGTGTTGGGTTCAGTGCAAAGATTTCCACTTGCATAACGGTGGTCTCTCCAGAGGCGGAGCTAGCCGCTGTGCACCCAGGGGCGGGACCATGGGGACGGGGGGGGAGCATCCAAGGGGGACGCTGTGGGAAGCGTCCCGGGGGCAAGACACCCATAGGGGCAGAGAGAGCCGCCCATGTGTGGTGGAGTGAGAGGGAGCTGCACCGCTTTGCCAGCAACCTTCCATCATCATCATCATCATCATTATTATTATTATTATTATTATTATTATTATTATTATTAATTTATACCCCACCCATCTGGCTGGGTTTCCCCAGCCACTCTGGGCGGCTTTCAACAGTATATTAAAATACTATAGTCTATTAAACATTAAAAGCTTCCCTAAACAGGGCTGCCTTCAGGTGTCTTCTAAAAATCTGGTAGTTTTTCTCTTTGACATCTGATGAGAGGGTGTTCCACAGGGTGGGTGCCACTACCGAGAAGGCCCTCTGCCTGGTTCCCTGTAACTTGGCTTCTCTCAGCAAGGGAACCACCAGAAGGCCCTCAGCGCTGGACCTCAGTGTCCGGGCAGAAGGATGGGGGTGGAGACGCTCCTTCCCTCTTCCTTTTGACAGCTCGGGGGAGGCTTCCCCCCGGAAGCAGCCCAGGAGCAGGGGGCAACAGTGTGTCACCCCCCGTGACTCCCAAGCCTCCTCTGAGCTGTCAAAAAGAAGGGGGAAGGGGGGAAGGATGCTGGCAAAGTGGCACAGCTCTGGCCCTTCCCTCAATGGCTCGGGGTAGGCTTGGGAGTCACGGGTGGGCAGCACACCAAATGTCACCCCTCTCAGTGATGACACTCAGGGCAGACTGCCCCCACCGCCCCTTCCTCTTCCCCTGGATCTCTCCCTCCCCCATGCTCTCTCCCTCCCTAAATCTGCTCCAGAGAGTTGGGGCAACAGATTTAGGGGACATGTGGGGGGAGAAGAGGCGGGGACAACATCTTGTTGCACAAGCAGAAATCCTTGCGCCGATTGAACATTCATGTACATGGGATACAACCTAAGGTTTTGGGAATATAAGGATTGGTGCCCCAAGAATGAGTTTTTAATTCAGAAGTATAGGATTAACCACATGTGCTCCATTTTGTTACTAATATAGATGACAAATCACCTCTCAGTTTCTATTATCTGTTGTTTCAACATGAGGATGGCTGAAGTGAATTAAGGAGTAACCAGTTTCCACACCAGCAAACAGATATTGCTTTTCTCATTCGATACTTGTCTTCTTTCGTGTGCCTTTTCCCTGTATGTGTTTATATTAAAATTGACAAACACAACCCCAAAAGAAGCAGTTAGAATATAAAAAAGCAAAACAAAACAAGCTGACAGGGAAGGACTCCCAGTCTAACCCCTGTATGTTTACTCAACTCCAGCTGAGTTGTGAGGTTAGTTTTGTTCAGGGCAACCAAAAAAAGCTGCCGACAATGTTAAGTGGAGTGTTCCTGCCATTACATCATTTAAGTGTAGTGAGTCTATAAAAAGCCTGTCCTTTCAACCGTTTGGCAGGGGCAGTTACTGGCTGCTTGTAGTAACAAGTTTTGCGTGCCCAGGCGCCGAGGGCCCGCCGCCCTGACAAGACCACACAAGACAAGGTTCTACGGTTCAAATTGTTGTTGTTGTTTAGTCGTTTAGTCATGTCCGACTCTTCGTGACCCCATGGACCAGAGCACGCCAGGCACTCCTGTCTTCCACTGCCTCCCGCAGCTTGGTCAAACTCATGCTGGTAGCTTCGCGAACACTATCCAACCATCTCATCCTCTGTCATCCCCTTCTCCTTGTGCCCTCCATCTTTCCCGACATCAGGGTCTTTTCCAGGGAGTCTTCTCTTCTCATGATGTGGCCAAAGTATTGTAGCCTCAGCTTAACGATCTGTCCTTCCAATGAGCAAAACACACTGATCTCCCAGGTTCAAATGAGGCCACCATTTTATTGATTACAGATGAAAGGGGTTTATCCCCAGGCATTGGGTGTATCCCAAATCAACCAACCCGCTTGCTGGATGTTTCCAATGGGGTTGATTCTGAGGGAAGGAGGTCCTACGACATACATACAACAAATAGGAGCGACCTCACCAGGATCGCCAGGACCCTGTGGCCCTAGCACCTGCCTGGACGATTGGACAGAAGCACCTTCTCCTGGGTCCCTTCAACAGGATACCCCGTTCCCTTGGAGGGACAGGCAGAGGCCTACAACCTCCCCTCTGATCATGACTAAGGCTCTACCCAATGCCTAATCTGCCCAAGTTGCGACAATTACTATGAGGAGGGCAAAACCCACAGACAGGCTCAATTAGTCTGAAGGATAAATTCCTCATCGGCCCAGAATACAGCAACAGGCAGAACCATAGCAAGGTGGTGGAGTTGAACATGGCAGGAGTGCAGCTTAAATGGCCAACAGCTCATCTTCTCTTGCCCTCGGCCTCCTTCTCCTCCTGCCAGTGCCACCAGCCAGTGGATGCTTCTCCCATCTTTCCCTTATGTGACAGCAGCAGGAGGAGGAACCGTTGACTGTTGAAGACACGCCCGGACTCCTCTTTTTCCTACTGTTGCTGCCACTGGCTGGAGGCTGCTTCCTCACTCTTTGCTCAGCCTTCTCTGCCCCCTGATCGTTCTGTCCATTAGGAGGTGGGGAATGAGCTGGGCTCCTGGGAGTTGGCACCTATGGATGCCTATAGGAGGGGGTTAGACAGATTCATGGAGGATAAGGAGATGGCTGCTTGCCAAGATAGCTATGCGGTACCCACAGTATCTCCATCTGGGAATGACAAATTCTGCTTGGCTTCTCGGAGGCATTTGGCTGGCCACTCTGAAAGAAGGATGTCGGACTAAGTGTCACTTGGCCTCATCCCGCAAGGCTCTTATGATGTTCTTATCAATATTTAGCAAAGAATCCCAATAAAACTAGAGGGTTGCATGAAAAGAATGTCTCTGTGACCCTTATCCAGTAGTCCCATGGAATCAAACTGACAGATAAAGTCTTGTTCAGATGTCTGCTTAACCGACCCGGCATTGTGGGATGGCGTGACACTTAAAATGATCCTCACGCTTCCCGGGGAAATGGATTGCAGCCTGCCCCCAAACTGGCCAATTGCGGGAGGGCTACCTGACTGGCTCTGCCTCTGGGGGTGGACCAGACTGAGCCTGTAGGTCTCACTCTGGTCCACCTCTTGAGTATTTAAATCAGGCCAGTTTCACCTCCTCGCGCAGCTCCTCGTCCCGTCATCCCTGGTCATTGGCCATGCTTGCTGGGGCTGATGGGAGTTGTAGTTCAGCAACATCTGGAGGGCCAAAGGTCCCCAACCTTGTCGTAAGATGGACAGGTCATAGTGGAGAGTTTTGACCAAACGTGATCCACCTGGAGCAGGAACCGGCAAGCCACTCCAGTATCCCTGCCAAGAAAACTCCATGGACAAAGGCAACATATAAAGGTTTAATCCTAGTAGTTCCTTAAAGGCTGCATGCATGCCTTTCATTGTGCCTTCACAGACCTTGCTAGCACAGATCCAGTCTGTATGTAATTAACAGGCTTCGCCTCACTGTTCTGTTTGTTTTTTGTTTCCTGGAGCCATGCCTAGCCATATGGGAGTCCCATTTATCATCACAACAGTTCTGAAAGCTGTTGTGGGGGAGGCAAAGGTCAGTGCACAATTGCGTGCCGACAGCAGCTCAGCCCATCAATACGCTGCACTTCCTGGCATCAGCTAACTGTGGAGGGGATTTCTTTCTGTCCACCTACATTTTTTTTTGGCCCGGATCCCCAGAAAGGAAGCAAGATTTAAAAACTGATCAAAGCATTCAGGCCACACTGGACATTATGGGATATATCTGATAGTAGTTACATTGATATATTTTTTTAAAGGAGTAACAGCAAAAGGTCACCCCAAATCTGAAATAAGACCATGACACAGGAGAAAATGGATCTAATCCCTTTCCCCTCTTGCCATTTCCCCTAAGAAGTTACCACCTAAGCTGCTATAAAGCCAAGAAGAAATCTACTACTTGCACCCACAATAGCCTCCTTTCCAGGGCAAATAGCAGGCTAGAGGGAGGAGGAGGTTAAATTTACAGTGGTACCTCGGGTTAAGTACTTAATTCATTCCGGAAGTCCGTACTTAACCTGAAACTGTTCTTAACCTGAAGCACCACTTTAGCTAATGGGGCCTCCTGCTGCCGCCGCGCCGCCGGAGCCCAATTTCTGTTCTTACCCTGAAGCAACGTTCTTAACCTGAAGCACTATTTCTAGGTTAGCGGAGTATGTAACCTGAAGCGTATGTAACCTGAAGCATATGTAACCTGAGGTACCACTGTATTAGAGGAGTGCAAGAGCTTTGGATGAAGTGGGAGTAATGAGGTGATGTTGGCACACTTGCTATAATGCTTTGCCACAGCAAGGTGGGGGAGGGTGGTATCACAAGCTTGGAATATTACAACTTAAAAGGAGATTTGTGCTGACCCATCTCTCCCAGTTCTGTCTGCTCTGACTGGCAGCAGCTCTCCAGGGAACTGAGCAGAATCCTTTCCCAGCTACTTTTCAGCTGGAAATGCCAGGGGCTGAACCAGGCCTGCTCTGGATTCCTTGCATAGCTTTGCCGCTGCACTGTGGCTTCCTGTTAAATGCTACCTGTTGTTTATTTTCTGACGAGTGTTATTATGGTGTGGAATCAGATCCCCCTCACCTTCTCAAAAAAATAACGATGCAATTTTGTTCATTCTAATCAAGCCAGTATAGGAATGGAATGGATTTTGTTGACTTTCTTTCAGTGCATTTTTCTGGGAGCAATCTCATGATTTGGTGCTTCAAATTTTCAGCTCCATTGCCTGTGCTTTTCTCTCAGCCACTGACACAGACGTGAAGCCACAGGGCTTTTCGAATGATAGATATCAGCATGTTTTCACTCGTTGATAGTCATTCTTTGGGGGCTAAGTAATGTGGATATAACTATAAACACCACAGTGTGAGATGTATCACTCTTCTTCCTCCCACCTCACTTACAAAAGGTTAACAAGGAATCGGAAGCATCATGATGATCAGATTACCCAATACCTGTCTGAGAACAGGTCAAATCTTCTCATGCCAATTCCATTCAATTTAGCAACGTATTCCTAGGAGCTGTGTATTTCCCCATAGTTCAGGCTGGTCCAGGGGATTAATCCACAGCAGGTATCCCTAAGGTAAGATGGCGCCACAGGAAGCATCAAGTAAGTAACTCAGATAAAGTTTGGCAGTAAAAGCCTGGCCTTATCTATTATTACTTGATTAGGATGCCTCTTTATTGACCCACAACATACATGTCTGACACACAGAGAACTCGGGATACCAAAAATGTTACTATGCTACTGAATTGAACCCAGTGCTAGATTTACGTATAAGCTAAACAAGCTATAGCTTAGGGCCCCACTCTCTTGGGGGCCTCCCAAAAAAATTAAAGGAAAAAACCGCTGGATGTACATTTCCAAAATATAAGATAAAAAACAAATAAAACCTACATACAACAACAGTGTTTTGTGTTGTGTAGGCTCCTGTGGTGTAAGTAATGGGCCCTGCCTGCTAGCCTGATCCCTAAAATATCACTGGTAATTATTTCACTATTAATATACTTCTTCTTAATTGTATTTCACTATTAATATACTTCTTAATTGTATATCAGTTCAACAATTACTTTGATAAAATACATATTTTGTTATGTGCAAATGGCTTTAGGTCCATAAATTAGCATACAGCATATATTCAAACACAAAAAACAGCGACAATTTGTTGTTGACAAAGGACAGCTGGACATATAAAGGGCCCCATTACCTTCAGTAGCTTAGGGCCTCATCAAACCTACATCCGGCCCTGATTGAACCTTAACAGCATTATTTAGGCAAAATAAGGAAGGCAGAGCATAGCTACTGTGGGGAAAACATCTGGGACTCACTGAACGGGGGGGAAACAGAATTGGATCATATGTTCTAGGTGGATAAGAACTGATGTTGCAGTTGAAACATTAAAGCTGTGGCAGGCCTTGACTGTAGAAGAATAAAATTATGAAGGAATTAAAGAAAGTTGAAATGGGCGTGAGAAAGAATGAGCAAGTGTAGGTTGGAATTTGAAGATTGTGTTTGCAAGATAACTGTGAGAAAAGGACCGAACAACATGTGTGCAGTTGCGATTGCTTTAAGAGTTAAGGGCGAGGGAAGGCAGTAAAGATAAGAAAGTAGAAGCTAGCTAGTTATGAGGAGATAAGGGAGTTATTAACAGAGTGGTTACAGTTTCACCAATTAAATGATATTTTTAAGATGGATAACCAGAAAGGCTTTAGTTACGAGATATCAAGATTTCAAAAGAGCGGTTAGAAAATAACATTAAATTGTTGTCGAAAATGTACAGTTTGCTCTTTGAGTGGCATACAAAAGATGAAGAGGTTAAATCTGTAATGATACACTGGGCAAAGGATTTGGGACATAATATCCAGATGGCAGACTGGGAAAGGATATGGAAAACAGATTTGAAATTTACGACATGTTGTACGCTGAAAGAAAACTATATGAAAATGATGTACCGGTGGTATTTGACTCCTAGTAAGTTAGCAAGAATGTATAGAACTAGTACAAATACTTGCTAGAAATGTAAAAAAAGAGAAGATACTTTTTATCATATGTGATTGTTTTGTAAGGTAATGAAAGCTTTCTGGGAAATGATATATAATGAAATGAAAAAATGTTAAAAATAACTTTTGTAAAAAACCCCCAGAAGCTTTTCTTTTAGGAATTATTTATGTATGGGACAACAGCCCACGGATATTACTAGCCCAGAGATGGAAAGAAGAAAGATTCCCTACCAGAGAGGAATGGCAAACTAAGCTGATGGACTATGCCGAAATGGCAAAGCTGACTGGAAAGCTCAGGAACCAAGAGGACAAAAACTTTTAAAAAGAATGGGAAAAATTCATAATATACTTAGGACACCATTGCACGCAGATGGAAACATTAGCAGGATTTCAATCTCATTTGTAATGTAACAAATGTTATGGATGATATGGATGTTAGAATTCCTGCTCCATGATTGCAGTCATGGGATTTTTGTCTATCACATGACGGCGTATATTTTGACTCCACAAAGTGGGAAGTGACGGAGACAGGATGTTTGTGTTAGTGTATTCTGTGAAGTGGGACTATTGTCCTTTGTTCTTTCTCTTTGCTGTCTGATGCTAGAGAGAGAGGGAGCCATGTTGCAGTGCTCCGTGTGTGTTTATATGTAAATAAAGTAGATTAGCAAAAATGCTGAGTTGCTGTGAAGACTCTGCGGATCCTTAAGTGTGCCGATGTCTGTTGGCATTGGTCGCTGTGATGTCCGGGCTGAAGATAGCTTTTGAAGCTCCCAAACGATTGACCAGGAGGGAGAGAACATGCCAGTAGGGCATGTGTCTCTGCCAGGGTCCTACTCGAAGTGGAGGACAAGCTCCTGACAATGGATTGATATAAAATATAGATTAAGGAATAATATGCAGTTTCAAATGTTGGCAATAGGACCCATGAAGGGGATGGGGGAAGTCTCGAGATTCAGAGAATCTCCATATATGGATATGGATATGGATTGTTATAAAATTATATTTGTAAAACCAAATAAAAATGTTTAAAAAAGAAAGAAAGTAGAAGCTAGCAGAAGGAAGTATAACTATATATGGACAAGGTTTTCCTATGCTTGTAAATGTATAAATGCCTGTGCTTTTTCATATTTGGTGAGTTGAACAGTGGTTTGAAGATGAGTTGTAGTTAAGGTTTAACCACATTGTCCATGTTTGGACAACACAACAAGCTGCAGTTGATCTAAAAGAGAAACAAAAGCATCCAAACTTGGCCTCATGTCCATGTCAGGGGAGAGGCTAGGGGAAAGCATATGAGCTTGGGGCAAGACTAGGTTCATTCTCATGATGTTGAATCATGGTTTGGATCAGGCATAGGCAAACTCGGCACTCCAGATGTTTTGGGACTACAACTCCCATGATCCCTAGCTAACAGTACCAGTGGTCGGGGATGATGGGAATTGTAGTCCCAAAACATCTGGAGGGCCAAGTTTGCCTATTCCTGGTTTAGATAATCTTAAGGGTTGACGAGATTCATAGTCCTCCTAAGCTGCCCTTTCTTAGCACAATGCTTTCCAGGTGTTGTGGGACAACACCTGCCATCATCCCTGGCCACTGGCCACGCTTGCGAAGGCTCTGCAGTCCTGATGTAGACAATATTGGACTACATGTACCACTGGATTTATTCAGTATAAATGCAATCGTACAATCAGGTTATTGATGGCCTGTAGGTCAGAATGCAACACCATTCACTATTTTGCAGCAAGGATTTCAGAAACCTCTAAGAAAAATAAAGGAGCCTATGCCTCAAACTAGGTTGTTTATGTTCCTGGGTCTTTTCTGGGGTTGTTTTTTTAAAAGAATAAAACAGTCTTGATCCTAATGGAAAGCAACGTCAGCTTCATCTGATGAAAATAATTCCTGATCTCTTTTTAACAAGCAGAATAGTTTTTGCCTGCGTCAGGAAAGAAGCAGTAAACTGCAGAGATGCCACTGGCATCGTCTGATGAAGCTGCCATGCAACTAGCTCAAAAGATAAATTGAATACTGTAGGCAGTGGGTTTCTTGTACAATACAATTATGTGGCTATCCAAATGACCACATAACGTACCTTTCTGACAGCGTGCCAGAAAAATGTCTGCCTGCACCAGAGATCTTTATCAAAGAGGGCAATTTCCCCTGTGACTTGTAGGACTTGTCTGCCTGCCATTTTGCTTCCCTTCACGTCATCCAATTTAATATATTTCTAATGTCTGGAGGAGCGGGGAGTGTCCAAAGGCAGAGGCAGTTCACTCACCCTTTGCAGATACCAAGGATAAGGAAATAAGGAGAGCCCTGTTGGCCTGCCCAGCATCCTCTTTCCTGCAGTGGCCAACTAGATGCTTCTGGGAAGCCCACAAAGATGATGGGAAGACAACAGCCCTCTCCTGCTGTTGTTCCCCAGCAGGCTGCCTCTGATACTTCAGGAAGTACATAGTTATCCTTATAACCTTGCCCTCCATACATTTGTTTCATCGCCTAGTGAAGCCATATACCATATTTTTCCATCTATGACACCCCCTATTTTGGGGGACTCAGATTTAAGAAAATGGGGGGAGGTGGCACAGAGTATAAGACGCCCCCTAATTTTTGACATTATTTTTAGGGGGAAAACCTAGTCTTATACACGGAAAAATATGGTAACTTGGTGGCTTCACCTGATAGGGCTGGATTTGACCCCTGCCCTAATACAAATAAGAATGAATGAGTATGTGTGTGTGTATCTTCCTATATATATAAAAATGTAAGGCTGTCATCACGCATGCCCCATTGGAGGTTTTGTAGTGCCACATCACAGTCCTGGATTTGCATGAATAAATCAGGCTGGCAAGCTGAAAAGTGAACTTAGTTGGATGGGAAGGGAAAGTTCTAGGGATTTAATGGGGGGGGGAGTGGCAGGAGAGATGGAATGAGCTCCAAGTTTTATAGATGGATAGATACACATATGTGTCCTGACTGCATGTAACACTAAGCAAAGCCACTGCCATTTTCCTTAAGTCTCAATTTTTCTCAAATGTCAGGGCCTACTATAGTTACCCTGCAGATTTTTTTAATCAACAGGAGGGGCAGATAATTATCAAGACTATAGCAGTTGAGGAGTGAGAGTTACCTCTTTCCTCCTGAGGAAAACCCCTTCTCTTGCATTGGGAGTAAATACAAAGCATCATTGCGTGGCGATTCCCGCCCCCTCTCACAGATGGAATGAATAAAGACACAGGACACCAGAATTTAGGTTAATGGGCGAAAAATGGCCACAACTTTATTGATTACAGGTAAGAGCGGTATTGGCTTTAGGCATTGGCCCTAACAGACTAACCGGTATAACTGGGAAGGGTTAAGCACCAACAGGGGGAGCCCCCGAGATGCACATCCCTAGGTGCTCCCCGAGGGGTTACCGCTCGGGAGCGCGCTTTAGGCCCTAGCCTCCATAGGTTTCCGACGAGGCGACACCCCCCCCGGAGTCCTTTAACGAACTACCCTTCAACATTTGGGGGAGGTGATGGCGTCCCCCCCCAGTGGCGTAGCGTGGGGGGTGCAGGGGGGGCCGGCCGCACCGGGCGCAACATCTGGGGGTTAGGGTTAGGGGGCGCAAATCCACGGGTTAGGGGGCGCAAATTACTTGCCTTGCCCCGGGTGCTGACAACCCACGCTACGCCACTGCCCCCCAACTCATTTGCATAATACAGTGGTGCCTCACAAGATGAAATTAATCCGTTCCGCGAGTCTCTTTATCTAGTGGTTTTTTCGTCTTGCGAAGCAACCCTATTAGCGGCTTAGCGGATTAGCGCTATTAGCGGTTTAGCGGCTATTAAAGGCTTAGCGGCTTAGCTGCTAAAAGGCTATTAAAGGCTTAGCGGCTTAGAAAAAGGGGGGGAGCAGAAAAAAAATCTCAAGACTCGCAAGACATTTTCGTCTTGCAAAGCAAGCCCATAGGGAAATTCATCCTGCGAAGCGCATTGAAAAACGGAAAACCCTTTCGTCTAGCAGGTTTTCCGTCTTGCGAGGCATTCGTCTTGCGGGGCACCACTGTAATACCCCTGCCAATGCCTAACCGCCAAAACCAAAGGTGTTGTGATGTTTTGCTACGAGGTAGGCGAAAAAACCAAGTGGCTTCCAAAATACAGCCAATTAGCCAAATGTTAAAACTCCTACCAGGCCCCTTGCGGCGACCAGCCGAAGCCCATAGCAAAGTCCAAATGAAAACCTAAAGGGCAGGAGGGTGGGAAACCACAGCTGCTGAAAGAAAAGAAAGGGGCGAGCATGGGGTTCCCCCGACCTTAAATGCCCCCTACTAGTCTCACCCCTGCTGCCAGCCGATTGGCTGGCGCGGTGAATGATGAATGCTAATGAATCCCAGGATTCCCCAAGTCCTGCAGGGCTGCAGCCAGCCCCGCGAGGGTGTGAATGGGGTGTGAGCCCGCAACCCCCCTTCCATATGTCGGGAGTGGCTTTCCTGTAAAGGAGGCCGAATGGAAACAAGGACTGTAAGGCACTTTGTACTGTAAAACATGCTTTAGAAACAGTCCATGATAAAAAGACATGTTCTGAAGTTTTAAAAAAACATGCTTTTCAAGAATGAGCTGAGTAAAAAAGAATGGAACAAAGCAACTTGGGGCTTTGCTTTTTAATACTTAGAACCAGTGCTATTTTTCTAGAAAAAGAGGTGCCGGAATTCACCATGAACACCTCCCTCATTCTCCTAGAATGGCAATGGTGCCCACTTGAGAGGTGCCAGAACAGAGTGAAGCAACCTATGGATCGTGCATCACATATTAGGCTTCTCATCACAAGCTAAGCTGTTAATCACCAGCTTCATAGGGGGAATGAGCTATGCCAAGGTTTCTCTTTTGCAGGATATGACCTACACCACTTTATTGCCTGAAATTGGCAGGGAGCGTGCCCCTTCTCAGTGCAGTTTTGTGAGCATTTTCCCCTGTGCGGCAGGCTGCCCCTTCCCAAATAAGTGCTACTTGATAAGTCATCACATGAAATTAAAAGCCAGAGATAGAAAACCCTCCTTCAGGAGGTGGAGAATGGAGTGGTCAGGTAGACGAAGCAGAATTTTCCGGTTACGACTTGCATTCTTCTGCCAGAGAGATTCAGCTTGTGGCAAAAAGCAGAACAAACATCTGCCTCTTGTTTCCTGCCTAAAGTCACACACGCCAGCCTGTTAGAGTCTCTAAGAGAAAGAATGTTGTCTGTCCTTTGACATCTTCCACTGGCCAGCATTAACCAGAGGGTCTCTATTGTATTCAGCTCCCATTAGTAATCTCAAGCAGAAAGTTACGTTCATTGGTTTGCACAGGTGTGAAGCCTGGTTATGGCTCAGAGGCTTCAGCCCTGGAAGCACCTCAACTCCAAAACAAACTTTCTGAGCAAGACTCCCAATGTTCTCTGCTAAAGAGCCAAGACAACGGTTTGGGTTCTATAACTCAGATAATATTACATTGCCTCCCATTAGCAGTCCACACTCCCCAAAGAGCCTAAAGTTGGAATTTGGGAAAGTATTTGGACACATCTGCCAAGGGGTGGTGTTGACCATTTTTTGTATTGTTCCCGTGTCTTTAATAGCTCCTTGATGTGCACATACAGTGGTACCTCTGGTTACGTACTTAATTCGTTCTGGAGGTCCGTATTTAACCTGAAACTGTTCTTAACCTGAAGCACCACTTTAGCTAATGGGGCCTCCTGCTGCCGCCGCGTGATTTCTGTTCTCATCCTGAAGCAAAGTTCTTAACCCGAGGTACTATTGCTGGGTTAGCGGAGTCTGTAACCTGAAGCATATGTAACCTGAAGCATATGTAACCCGAGGTACCACTATATTGCCAAGTGAGAATGTTTATGTTCATGCATTTAAAAGCTTCCTATGCTGTGCTGACGGGTATGTCCGTAGCAAAAGGAAGAACAAAGAAACAGTGGGGTCACTCAGAGGAGAAGATGGTGAAATGCAAACAGGGGACACAGAAAAGGCTGAACTCCTCAATGCCTTCTTTGCCTCAGTCTTCTCCGATAAAGAAAACAATGCCCGACCTGAAGAGAATTTGGAGCAAATGATTCAGCAGAGGAAACACAGCCCAGAATAACTAAGGAGATAGTACAAGAATACTTGGCTAGTTTAGATGTATTCAAGTCTCCAGGGCCAGATGAACTGCATCCAAGAGTATTAAAAGAACTGGCAGATGTGATCTCAGAACCACTGGCAGTCATCTTTGAGAATTCCTGGAGGACAGGCGAAGTCCCGGCAGACTGGAGGAGGGCAAATGTTGTCCCTATTTTCAAAAAGGGGGAAAGAGAGGACCCAAATAATTATTGCCCAGTCAGTCTGACATCAATAGCAGGGAAGATTCTGGAGCAGATCATTAAGCAAACAGTCTGTGAGCACCTAGAAAGGAATGCTGTGATCACCAATAGTCAGCATGGATTTCTGAAAAATAAGTCATGCCAGACTAACCTGATCTCGTTTTTTGACAGAATTACAAGCCTGGTAGATGAAGGGAACGCAGTGGATGTAGCCTACCTTGATTTCAGCAAGGCATTCGACAAGGTACCCCATGATATTCTTGTAAATAAGCTGGTAAAATGCGGACTTGACTATGCTACCACTCAGTGGATTTGTAACTGGCTGACTGACCGAACCCAAAGGGTGCTCATCAATGGTTCCTCTTCATCCTGGAGAAGAGTGACTAGTGGGGTGCCACAGGGTTCTGTCTTGGGCCCGGTCTTATTCAACATCTTTATCAACGACTTGGATGATGGACTCAAGGGCATCCTGATCAAATTTGCAGATGACACCAAACTGGGAGGGGTGGCTAACACCCCAGAGGACAGGATCACACTTCAAAACGACCTTGACAGATTAGAGAACTGGGCCAAAACAAGCAAGATGAACTTTAACAGGGAGAAATGTAAAGTATTGCACTTGGGCAAAAAAAATGAGAGGCACAAATACAAGATGGGGGACACCTGGCTTGAGAGCAGTACATGTGAAAAGGATCTAGGAGTCTTGGTTGACCACAAACTTGACATGAGCCAACAGTGTGACGCGGCAGCTAAAAAAGCCAATGCAATTCTCGGCTGCATCAGTAGGAGTATAGAATCTAGATCAAGGGAAGTAATAGTGCCACTATATTCTGCTCTGGTCAGACCTCACCTGGAGTACTGTGTCCAGTTCTGGGCACCACAGTTCAAGAAGGACACTGACAAACTGGAACGTGTCCAGAGGAGGGCAACCAAAATGGTCAAAGGCCTGGAAACAATGCCTTATGAGGAACGGCTAAGGGAGCTGGGCATGTTTAGCCTGGAGAAGAGGAGGTTAAGGGGTGATATGATAGCCATGTTCAAATATATAAAAGGATGTCACATAGAGGAGGGAGAAAGGTTGTTTTCTGCTGCTCCAGAGAAGCGGACACGGAGCAATGGATCCAAACTACAAGAAAGAAGATTCCACCTAAACATTAGGAAGAACTTCCTGACAGTAAGAGCTGTTTGACAGTGGAATTTGCTGCCAAGGAGTGTGGTGGAGTCTCCTACTTTGGAGGTCTTTAAGCAGAGGCTTGACAACCATATGTCAGGAGTGCTCTGATGGTGTTTCCTGCTTGGCAGGGGGTTGGACTCAATGGCCCTTGTGGTCTATTCCAACTCTATGATTCTATGATTCTATGATTTTTGCATGTCAAGCTGCTGTTAAGGGCACAAGAGTGAAGTAAAGCAGATTTTCTTCTTTCATTGGTGAATGCTACCTAGGACAGGTGAAAGACTGGCTCACTTGTAAGCATAATTGATTATATTTGCATTCACTTCCAGAATGCAAACATTTGATTGAAAGTGCTATAAGTCACCATGACATCATTTGTCCGGCATGGAGGAGAAAGGAATGGAGATATCTCATCAACAAGTTTCTTTGCAGAGGCTTCTTGGATGCTGTAGAGACTTGACTGCTTCCAAACTGGCCATTTGGGGGAGCGGCGGTGGGGCCAGCGGCTGGGGGGGGGGAGAGAAAAGATTCACATACTTTTCATGAGGCAATTGCAAGGTCACAAGGTGGTTAGATTGGTCTCAACTAGGGCCAGGGCCTTTTCAGTACTGGCCCCGACTTGGTGGAACACTCTGTCACAAGAGACTGTGGGACTTGACATCTTTCCGCCTGGCCTTTGGTTTGGACTCAGTCTGACCCTTATGTTTCCCTCCCCTTATGGTCTTGATTTATGGGCTACTATTAAAATGAGGCTGCATTTTAAATTGCATTTTAACCTGTATTTTAAATTGGGTTTTTTCTTCTTTTTCTTTCACCCCTATCATGTTTTTTACTGTGATTTTATTGGTGTTAGCCACCCTGAGCCCGGCTCTGGCTGGGGCCGGGGGCAGAGTATAAATAAAATTTGTTGTTGTTGTTGTTGTTGTTGTTGTTGTTGTTGTTGTTGTTGTTGTTGTTATTATTATTATTATTATTATTATTATTATTATTATTATTATTACAAAACATTCTGCTCCCATGTTTTCCCTGCTCAACTTCTGGGTTCCCCCTGACCCCCAGGTTCAGAAAATCCAATTTTTTATTATTATTTTACAGAGTGAAACAACTGGTAGAAGTTCTCATTATTGTAAGATCACTCACCCCAATATCATTAATCTCAGCAAGGAGCTAAGTCAGCTCAGCAGCACTCAGCCTGCTCATTGATCAGCCAACTGAAGTGAATGAGCTACTTTTGCTGGAGACAATGTCCTTGAGTTTGCGTAATCCCTACCACCTGTCTCAATACAGTGGTACCTCAGGTTACAGACGCTTCAGGTTTCAGACTCTGCTAACCCAGAAATAGTACCTCAGATTAAGAATTTTGCTTCAGGATGAGAACAGAAATCGTGCTGTGGAGGCGCGGCGGCAGCGGGAGGCCCCATTATCTAAAGTGGTGCTTCAGGTTAAGAACAGTTTCAGGTTAAGAACGGACCTCCAGAAGGAATTAAGTTCTTAACCCGAGGTACCACTGTATCTTGCATTGCTGGGATGTTAAAGTGGACTTGTTGGCACTAATTTCACTGAATGCTCTTAGGCCTGCTGGCGTTTCCACACTTGAGAACATAGGAAGTGCTCTTCCTTATCATTACATCTTCACATCTGGAATTAGGAGAAGAGGCTTCCAGAGCACAACCCGAGGTTTCCAAACAGCACTTTTTGCCTCCTGTGTTTATGAAACATGTTTTGGCTGATTGCGTCAAGTGTTCCTGCTGCAGGCATTTAAGATCGGAGGGGAAAGGAAATTATATTTAATGGGCAGTAACCCAGTTGCCCATTCTGTGGTCTGAGGCTTGTGATGACTTTGGAAAGTGCTTTAATTTTAACTGTGCTTTATGCCATGGGTAGGCAAACTGAAGCCCGGGGGCTGGATCCGGCCCAATCGCCTTCTAAATCCAGTCCACGGACAGTCTGGGAATCAGCGTGTTTTTACATGAGGGTTATTTGTGGGGCCTGCCTGGTGTTTTTACATGAGTAGAAAGTGTGCTTTTATTTAAAATGCATCTCTGGGTTATTTGTGGGGCATAGGAATTCATTCATTTTATTTCCCCCCCCAAAATATAGTCCGGCCCCCCACAAGGTCTGAAGGACTGTGGACCAGCCCCCTGCTGAAAAAGTCTGCTGATCCCTGCTTTATGCAGTAGTTTAATTGCATTGTAGTACTTGTAAATTCTCATTGTGAACTGCTCTGGGATACATTTTTATGGGTAGTATACAAATGGGACTGAAATAAGAAGAACACAGCCCAAGTGAGCCCACCTACAGGAAGTGGAAGCAAGGCCTAATGGCAGGTACCTCAGCAGTCTTTGGGAACTAACAAAATCAGAACACAGCCACCATTAGGACTGGGCAAATCTGTCAATTTCAGTAGCTCTCAGTTTCTCATTTTTCCACCATTCAGTGCTCCACATTTTTACATCCGTTTGTGATATATATTACATACTGATGCAGAAATGAGGAGAACTGAACACACACAATTTATTCAATTTATATACCACCCTTTATCCTCTCTCTTTCTCTCTTCATTGACATTTCAATGAAAGTTTCTCACAAGATATAAATTTTAAAATTAAATTTTGCCCTATATACATTTTTGCAAAGAAATTTCCCCTAATATAATATACTTTTGTATATTAATATTTTCCTACTATTTTTATGCACATTTTATTTCCCTACTATTTTTATGCACATTTTATTTTAGTATATGCATTTTTATACACACTACTTGGCTGGAGACCTGCACTGCAAAATTTACCGACGTGGAAATTTCGAAAGACGGCTGTGTTTCAATTTATTTATTGGTTTGGAAAGTGCAAATTAAGTAGCTTTGCTTTTAAGTGTGAAGTGAAACAATTTTCCCCCTACCCCTGTCCACAGTTTCCATGTGGTTTAAAAATTACCTTTGTGTTTAAAACATACCTTTTGGAAATTTGAATAAAAGTGGGGTTTTGCAGCTTAAAAAAATAAAACCTTTGGGAAGAGATAACTAAATATAAGGACCATATCTCAGTGGCATGGACCATATCTCACATGTTTTGCAGACACAGAGCAGTATCCAGCTAACTCATTCATTCAGTGGAAGAGTTTCCGCTTGTACAATGGAACTTCCCCCACTCGTCTCCCTGCCCTCTGCTGTAGAAGGTTGGAGGAACTCGCAGAACAAATGTTGCTCTGTTGTGCAAGTTGAAATGCTTGCATTGATGGAATGACTTAGGTGGATACCACCTAATCTCCTAACTTCACTGCCCTGGCATCTTCAACTAGGACAATGAAAGTCCCTTCTCAAGCCCTGGAGAACAACAGCCAATCAATGCAGACAGTGTTGAGTTAGGTGTACCAATGTTCTGGCCTGGTATAAGGCTGCCTCTTATATTCCAGTGAGAGTTGAGGCCAATTGAAACTGTCCTCATCAACTGTCTGATTCCAGAATCTCCCAGTTGGGACCAGTAGAATGGACCACCTTGGAAGGTGGTGAACTCTCCACCACTGGAGGTTTTTAAGCAGAGGTTGGATTTTAAACAGGGAATTCTTTAGCTGTGATTGTTGCTTTTCAGGGTGTTGGACTAACTCTGCTGTTCTATGATCCTTTTTGTAATCAAGCTTGAGCACATCTCCCATACTCCCTATAGCAGACAAAGCTGCCAGGAAAACAAACCCTATCTATTTCTTCCTGCAGATTCCCTCAGGAAAGAGAAGCTTTTACGTAGGAGTTTTCCCCCTACATAAAAGGTTATTTGCAGCTTAATAGGTTCTTTGCAGCTGAACATGAATTAGAGATTTAATGGGGCATTTATGTCCACCCCCACCGGGCCAGCCAAAGACATTTCAGTACCTGAGGCGGACCTCCAAAATTATGCCTCCCCACCAAAGAACATGGGAGGCAGGGAAGATCTACATCAGGAACAGAGAAGAGATTGACATCAGGATCTGCTGCCCACGGTGAACCCTGTTGCCTGAGGTGGTTGCTTCATCTTGTCTCATGGGCTCTGTGTCCCCCTCTTTTCATTTCTTTATATCAGTGTGGGATTTTTGTTTGTTTGATTTTGTTTTTCCTTCTAGCAATTAAAAATTGGAGTAGAGAACCTGTGGCCCTTTATTGGACTACAATGCTTACCATCCTGACCATTGACCATGCTGGTGGGAGCTGGAGTTCAACAACATCTGGAGGGCCACAGGTTCTTCATCTTTTAAGTAAATGCTACTTTGCTTGGGACGCGGGTGGCGCTGTGGGTTAAACCACAGAGCCTAGGATTTGCCGATCAGAAGGTTGGCAGTTCGAATCTCCGCGACAGGGTGAGCTCCCATTGCTCTGTCCCTGCTCCTGCCAACCTAGCAGTTCAAAAACACATCAAAGTGCAAGCAGATAAAGAGGTACTGCTCCGGTGGGAAGGTAAACGGCGTTTCCGTGCACTGCTCTGGTTCGCCAGAAGCGGCTTAGTCATGCTGGCCACATGACCTGGAAGCTGTACGCCGACTCCCTCAGCCAATAAAGCAAGATGAGTGCAATTCAGGGAAGGGGAATTATTAGTTAAGGAATGGGACCTGGGGAAAGCTCACAGGACACCTAATGTCCTGAGACCAGGTAGGACTAGTTTCTGTAGATTGCATTGGGGAGCAAGCACCACTGTAATTTGTCACACAGCTGCCCTACACGAAACACGTATGCTGCAGGCAAATGAAGTGATGGTCTGGAGTTCCAGTGCTATTGCTACTGCCCCTGCCGTTAATACTACTACAACTGCAAACTCCATAAAATTTATTAGCCCACCTGCCCAGACACTTCTACTACTAGTAGTACTGCTGCTACTACTACAAACTTGCAAATATATTCATGAAATTTAGTTGCTCACCTGCTCAGACGCATGTACTAGTGCTATTGCCAACTTGCAAATATATTAATAAAACATATTAGTCCACCAACCCAGAGACATTTATATATGCATATACAGAGAAATAAAGTTCTCTACCTAGTTGTCACTTTGTTTCATAACATGTTCTTTTGCATTTTTATTCAGAGCTAAGTTCCAGTGAGGTCAATGAGACTTACTCCCAAGTACGCACGCTAGGGCATTTCTGCTCATGTCTGTTCCCTATGGCACATATCCTACAACAAGGCAATTGCACTAGGAACCAGATAACTGTTGTTTCTTTTCATAACCATAACTGTCTTCTGCAGCCTTTTCAAAGCTAGGATCCATCTTTGCAGCCTGCAACTTGGGAGCCATTTCAATTATTTTTACACTTTTATCTCTCTGTTTTCCTCCTCTTGTCTCTCTCATTTGAAAAAACAAAAAACAAAAGCACAACAAAAGGAAATGGTCCTGGCAATGCTGCAGGCACAACCCATATGGGTCCTGATCCAGCAGTTAAAGATCATCATTCTACATGCATCATCCCAAACATGCGGCAGCTAAAAAAGCCAATGCAATTCTGGGCTGCATCAATAGGAGTATAGCATCTAGATCAAGGGAAGTAATAGTGCCACTGTATTCTGCTCTGGTCAGACCTCACCTGGACCTCACCTGGAGTACTGTGTCCAGTTCTGGGCACCACAGTTCAAGAAGGACACTGACAAACTGGAACGTGTCCAGAGGAGGGCAACCAAAATGGTCAAAGGCCTGGAAACGATGCCTTATGAGGAACGGCTAAGGGAGCTGGGCATGTTTAGCCTGGAGAAGAGGAGGTTAAGGGGTGATATGATAGCCATGTTCAAATATATAAAAGGATGTCACATAGAGGAGGGAGATAAGGTTGTTTTCTGCTGCTCCAGAGAAGCGGACACGGAGCAATGGATCCAAACTACAAGAAAGAAGATTCCACCTAAACATTAGGAAGAACTTCCTGACAATAAGAGCTGTTCGACAGTGGAATTTGCTGCCAAGGAGTGTGGTGGAGTCTCCTACTTTGGAGGTCTTTAAGCAGAGGCTTGACAATCATATGTCAGGAGTGCTCTGATGGTGTTTCCTGCTTGGCAGGGGGTTGGACTCGATGGCCCTTGTGGTCTCTTCCAACTCTAGGATTCTATGATTCTATGAAGGGTCCACAACTCCTTGAAACTGGCTGCCATCACCAGCCAATGACCCATTAGTAGCTAGCAGAGCAATCCTGTGCATGCTTACTCAGAAGTAAGTCCCCCTGTGTTCAGTGGGCCTCACTGCCTTTTACAATCGCGTTTAGAACTGTAACTTTAGCAACCCATGCCTCTGACATTTATGTAACCCACTGGCAAGTCCAGCCTTGGCACCCTAACTTTAATACTATCAAAATCAGCAGTGTGTGCCCATCCATTGTGTCAGAGGCAAAGGGACTGTGTGTGCGTCTGTGTGCATGTTGACTCCCAACAAGTAATTGCATTCATTGATAAAACCTGTCACTGTGATGCAGTAAGTAGAAATAACAAGCCCTTTGGGAACAAAGGGACACCCTGAGGAAAGGCTGTAGCTCAGTGGTACAGCATCTGCTTTGCATGCGCAAGGTCTCCGGTTTGATCCCTGCCATCTCCAGGTAGAGATGTAGAGTGCTCCCTGTCTAAAACCTTCATGGACCCGTGGTCTAACTTGGGATGAGAGAGCTTCCAATGTTTCTAAATAAAGCAGAATTTTTGTAACACAGAAAAAGAAAAGTTCATCAGTAACTGCAACTGGGAGCTAAGAAAACCTTTGGGGAAATTCCACCGTTAACAAAGTTATGAAGTCAGAGAGAAGCAGAAGTACATACCTTTCTAGCAAAGACTTGGGTAGCTCTGGGAGCACTGGGGCTGGCTGCGGAGTGCCTTTGTGAATGTTTCTGAGGAGTTTTCTTGTGGTTTCCGAAGAGTACTGAAGCAGCTCCTCCCTCTGTCGTTGAGACTGTTACACACTTCCACACCCACCCCTTTTAACGCAGCTGCTTTTGGCATGATGAAGTCACCGGCATTTGACTTCATAGCAGGAATAAATAACACCCAAATCACTCCCAGGATGTTGATAAACTAATTTGGCAGCCCAGTGTGGTCACTTCACTGTGCTGGACTAAGTATGCTCTGACGTGATTTTTGTAAAAAAAAAAAAAATTAAAGCAGAAGATAATAATAAAAATCTTTATTTATGCAAGCATCTTTTTCACTGTAGTTTTTCAGACAGACTTAAATTTCTTTTCTCAGGAGAAACATAAAGGTGGCCGCTTTTGCTTTTTAGACCATGCCCATAGAAAACCAGTGATACCCAGGTCAGTGGAACAATATAAAGTTTGCAGTTGGGGTGTGTGTGTGTGTGTCTATCGGTTAAAGGGAGGGCTTATTTTTAGGAGTTTGTCCACAGACACCTTTCCAGGTCATGTGGTCAGCACGACTGATGAGCGCCGCACCCCATCGTCGCCTTTGACTGGACTTAACCATCCAGGGGTCCTTTACCTTTTACCTTTCCAGGAGGAGGGCCAACCTAAGGCATTTTGGTCAAGATACCCCCTGCCACTATCGGTAAATGTACAGAAGCCAATTGGACAATCAGCTAATTCTCACTTCAGTTTTGGCAATAGGGCAGTGAGCTGTGAACAGCAGCTGGTTTAGGAAACTGGGGGCAGACTGCGCAGCACACACGGCTCCATCCTTCAGTACCTCATTGCTGCTCCTTGGCCCCCAGCATTTGCTGCCTTGAAGCAGCTGCCTCACATTATCTAATGACAGGGCTGGCCCTGTTCAGGTGTTCAATTCCCTCCCTTGACTGCTTAACTTTAAGATGCTGTTCACTAACCCTCAGTACTTGCTTTGATACTGTTGTGTTTTGTTTATTTGTTTGCTTGTTTAAAAAACTGTATCTTCCTTCTACAGATAGTATTTCCAGCCTGTCGGGGATCCCGTGAATAGTATAAGGTTGCTATGGCATCAGATTTGGCTTTATGATGAGGCAAAGCTCATTGAGAGTGAGGGCAAAACATGCTGAAAGTATGAAAGCTTTCTGCCCTGGGTTATTGTTTCGTTGTTTCTGTTACTATTTATTTGTGCTTTTATCTGGTGGTTTGCAGATGGGTGGTATACAGATCTAATAAATAAATAAGTCAGTCTGCAGGGAGGGAATTCTGAAAGGGAGGCATTCTTTCCTGAGGAGAGGGAACTGTTCCCGTTCCCTTTTGCTTCAGCCTAAGTTGTGACTGACCTGTTCCATTAATTTTAACAATATTTAAGTAAGGTCAACTAATTTTGACTAGCTAAGCCCCGCTGAAATAGTGGGACTTACTTCTTAGTAGATAGGTGGATGGGACTTCTAGTTTGTTTTTTAAAAAAAAACCCTCACAAAATTGAGCTTCAGTTTGAAAAACTAAGCATTATTATGTGATGTTGACATAAAAATCCTTTATGGAATACGGTGGTCTTGGGAGCCATGCTGCTGTGTTACGTAAATGGTAGAAATCGGTTTTCTTTTAGGCTTTGCTATAGACCAGGTGTTGCCACCATCCTGTCCTGTAGCTGTTTCTGAACTTCGGCTCCTGACTATTGGCTATGCTGGGAATGATGGGAGCTGTAGTCCATCACCTGGAGGTGAGGACTACAATGGCAGTGCCATTGGGGCAGGGCTTTTGGGTGAACGGCCAGGGCCACACTCAACAGATTGAGCAGGAGTCATTCCCCACCCCCCAGTGCTGCATGGCTGGCTTGTTACATCTTGAAGTGAGTGAAGAACTACACACAATGAGACCCTGAAGACCACTGTCTAAAATTACCTAAGTGCACCACACTTACAAATTCTTAAGAGCTGGTGGGCAGTGGTGCAACAAGCTCCATTTCCCCTTATTTAATGTTGACTCCTCTCTCCACTTTTTGCCTATAAATAGGAAAACACCCGTGTGCTTGTTTCAGCACACCTAGACTTCCTGCTAGACTCCAAAAAGCCCATTGGATTTGAAAGAACCTGAATTGTTTCAGAGCCAGCTGTGCCTGCTATTGGACTCTTGACGTTTCTGTTCTCAATCTGTCCGTTTGCAGAGATAGACAGGTTATTATAAAGACAACAAACATCTCCACAGTGCTTTCCTCCATAGGAAACAAACCATTGCCAAAGTTGCCTTCAACTTCCCACTCCTCTGGCAAGCATCATAGAAACGTTTCAAACATGTTGATAATTGAGAAAGGCAATACCAACCTTTGTGGAGTGGAAGCATAATAGATTAGTAGTTTGGACTACTGACTGCAACAAGCAAAAGACCCCAATTCAGCTATGTGCATCTGCAGCTCTAAATTAATGTTTCCCTGTATGAGAGATAGGAATGTCTGTGCTAAATTGCCAAAATTAATTGCATGTTCAGACCCAGAAACCTCCCCCCCAAATAAATTCACACTTGACTCAAATTTTTGGTTTGGTTTTTGGCAGAATTTAGGCCACAACTTTATTGATTACAGAAAGTGAGTGGTTGCATAGGCTCTAGTTCGACTAGCTTCCTGCCATGCAGGTAGCACTGACCCAGGGTTCCAGCATAGGTCGGCCAAGGGTGAACACCTGGATAAGCGGAAAGCCAGGCACAGGCTAACTCCACCACCCAAATGTCCCCCTGGACTCAGGCACGGGCACAATCCCCTCTCAGGAGTTGACCAAACCATTGAGTCCCTGGGTTCCTTTAACGGAATACCCTTCACATAGGGATGGCGAGAGCGTTCTCCCATCCCTATCACCTGAACCAGAGCCTATCCACAACCTTACAAGTTGTGACGATTTGCTACGTGGCAGGCGAAACCCAAATGGCAACAGCCAATCAGCCAAGTGGGGAAAATTCCTGCCGTGCCCCTGTCCCAACGACAGACGACACATGATGGCATAGCAAGGTCAAGCGCAACAAGCCCTAAAAGTTGGGAGAGGTGGGTGGGTGTTCCGAATGCATGTGCCGAAAGAGGACGCTCTGGGTCACGTGCATCGAACCGTTTGGACTGCATCCCATTGGCCAGATTGTACCCAGCTTCGAGGGACCTACCAATCCGGTGTTGTGGCTTACCAAATGTTCCCACCCACAACACAGGGTGTCGGTTGTCCAGGTCTCACCACAATACGTGCCCTCTTTAAGGGAGGACCTGATATACAGTCTTTCTTGTCGGGAAACTGGTGTCCAGTTCTAGGGGCAAAACTGAATGCAGCTGTCATTCCTAGATATTTGGCTCATCCTAGATGTGCATTGCTTCTATAGCAATCCCAGACTTGCCCTATGCTATATCTCAGACAAGGTAATGGCAGCTATTGATTATGGTGGACTGAATCCCTATGGCTAAGCTGGTGAAACTAGTCGAATCCATTTACAACTGAGCCAAGAAGAGTAAGGACTCTCCAAAGGACTCTAGGAATGTCTCAAGTTAATGTGGAAAGATGCCACTGAGAGAAAGAGCGGTATTGTGGTTAGTGTTGGACTAGAACCTAGGAGACTAGGATTCAAATCTGTACCCGGTCATGAAGGTCATGGGGTGACCTTGGGCTATTCACTATCTCTCAGCTTAACCTACCTCACAGGGTTGCTATGGAGATTGAATAAGGAGAGGGAGAACCATGTAGGCCACCTTCGAGCTCCTTGGAGGAAAAGGTGGGATACTAAAATATATATAATTAAACAATTGGTGGATATCTTTTATCAGTGATTAATGCAAATTGCTTTAGTTTGTTGAATAGCTTCATTTGTACAGATCATAATCTGTACGTCTATTACTCAGCAATTAATTAATTGGTCCCAGGGTGGGATACAGCATTTAAAAGAACATTTAAAACAATTCAAAGCAACTCACAACCACAAAAAGGAGGCAGGTGAGTCTTAGAAATATCAAGTTTTAACCTCAAGTGTTAAAAGTCAGAATAAAAAGCATTTTTTAGCATTCGCTAAAAACTGTATAATGAAGGCATCAGATGCACCTCTGTACTGATGTATTGTTCTTTTTCTTCTTTCTTTCTAAATAAAGTATCAAAAAATATATGGGGAAATTGCACCCTCACCCCTTTGGAATATCCCACTTGCTTGTTTAGCCAAAGGGTCTAATCCTTTCAGAATTTGATAACTGTTCCATTCCGTGCCAGGAAGGTAAGCCAACTGTGCAATCCCCGGCCCTCAATCACTGCAATCTCAGTTATTCAGACACATCTCTCCTCTGACTGGTTCTACGTATCTTTCTCTACATTCCACAAGTTAAAAAAAGAAAAAGGGCTTGCCTTCTTAAAAGCTTTGAGAGGTTGTCATGGCAGATCCATTAATTCCTTTTGGCATTGCGAAAGTAGGTTTCACAGCTTATTAAGTGTGGGAACACACGGCAGGCGACTTCAGAGTCCATTTGTCCCATATTGATAGGGCTATTAGTATTCTCCTGCGGCCACGAAGGACATCTGTGGACATCCGGCGATGCACATCCGATGGACTGTCAGATGCATTTCACCACTGGTCCCTAACACACACTTCCCAATTGTTAGTAAGCCTTATTAGTAGAATATCAACCACTATTTGTCTAACAGCAACGGATGCGGTAATATTTTCTATGAGACATTATCTCATCGTAGCCAGTGTTGTGCACTTTGGACCTTCAAAATAATAATAAAGGAATAAGAAGTAGGCATAAAGAAGCAAAAGCAACCAAGAGTCTTGCGTCACCTGAAAGATGAACACATTTATTTACCATGGCACAGGACTTCATGGAATCATAAAACATAGGATGAGCTTGTTGGATCAGGCCAGTGATCTGTCCAGTTAAGCATTCTGTCCTCACAGTGACTGACCAGATGTCTGGGGGAAGCCTGCATGCTGGACCTCAGCACAACAGCACTTGCGATTCCCAGAAACTAGTCTTCATAGGCACGATGCCTCTGACAGTGGAGATAGAACACAGCCATTGTAATTAGAAGCTGTTGATAGCCTTGTCCTCCACGAATTAGTCCAGTTCTCTTCTAAAGACATCCAAGTTGGTAGCTATCACTGCATCCTGTGGGGGTGAGTTCTATAGCTGTCAACTTTTCTTGAGAGGAATCCTATTCGGAATAAGGGAATTTCCTTTTAAAAAAGGGAAACGTTGACAGCTATGATGAGTTCCATAGTTTAACTATGTACCGTACATACCCTCCAACATTTCTCCAATGAAAACAGGAACATCCTAAGGAAAAGCGGGACAGTCTAACAGCAAATCAGAAACCGGGACGGCTTCTGTACATCTGGGACTGTCCCTGGGAAATAGGAACACTTGCAGAGTCTGACCGTGTAAGACTCGGTCTTTCTCGTCTTTCCTGCCAGAGATCAACATGACTACCTCTCTGAAATGGCATGAAGAATTTCTCTACAGTGTGACCTGAAGAAGTAACATTTGTTTTTCCGGCTTGGATAATCATGGTGAGGGCCAAACATCTACGCACAAGACCTCCAGCAGCAGAGGCAGTATGACTCTGAATATTGGTTGCTGGGAAGCAATCGTGAGGAACAGGCCAAAGCTTGTGAGCTTCCCACAGGCATCTGGTCTAGATAGGCCATAGGTCTGATCTAGTTGGGCTCATCTTAGGTTACATCCTTAAGGTCCTTGACCATGCAGAATTGCAAGCAGAGGCCATAGCCTGGTGGCAAACACATGTTCACAGAGTTAGTGAACATGGCACCTACCTGATGTTCCTGGAAAGCAGCTCTCATCTGCTCCTGTCAGCATGGTCAATGGTCAGGGATTCTGGGAGTAACTTGAGAGCACCATTTTGGATACCACTGGTATAAAAGTCATGACTAGATATGGCATACCCTCCAACACGATGCTGCCCAAATCTGGGACGCCATCTTCCAGGTCCAAAATCCTGCATGAGTCACGTGACCCACATGAGATTGTGGTCTCAGAAAAAGTGCCTTTTCAGGCATGCCACACACACACACCCTCCAAGAATTGTGTTTGGGGGCACTGCATGAGATCCCTGACAAAGTTTTTTCAATGAGAGCTCTTGGTCCAAAATCACATGAGAGTAAGGCATCCAAAATGGCTTCCATACTCTGGCAAGGAAAAAATGGGATGTCCCAGTTTTTCCCAGGGCAGTTGATGGGGATGGATATGGCTAGAAGCAGTCCATCCTTCAAGCGATGAAAACTTGGATTTGGATCAGCTGTGCTAACTGTTCCTCAGTTTTAACCCACTGCTTTCCATAGAGAGATCCACCCAGAAGAAACTCCTGTTTCTTGACACTTTTGAATCTTATTATTTATAAACCCCCAGATGAGCAAATTTAAATGTGTGTGTTGCTATAGGAATGGGGGGAGTTGGGGAAAGGAGGCAAAAAGGAGTGTGTGCCCTTGCCAAGAAATGATGACACTGGAAGGTACGTACAACAAGAGAGCCAGATGCTTGCTTGTTCTTCCTACCTGATCAGCCCAGGGCATGTCTCATGTCTGCAGTGCCTTTCATTGTTTCCTTGAGAAACTTCAGTCGAAAGAACCCTTACCCCCGCCTCTTGCTTCCTGATACTTACTGTGTGTTTTAAAAGTCAACAAGACTTTAATTATACACCTGAGTCTAAGTCCATGCCAGCTTTGGGACGACTCTGAAACTCTTGGATTGTCCAACAAGCAGAGGAAGCATCCTTCATTTCCTTCCTCCTTGGTCTTCAACAAGAATTTCAAAGTCAGGAAACAACCCCCCTCCCTTTCATGGTCCCTCCAGGCAAAGAGTATTCCAAGCAGTCTCTGGATGATTTTGTTTTCCCCATCACTGTTGCCAGGGGAGATGAGAGAAGGCAGCTGAAAACAGCCTGAAAATGGCGTGCTTCTTTGGAAACCTGCCAAAGGAAAGAGGTTGTTTTCTGAATCCTGCTGGAACACTTACGGTGGGTCGACTGTTTCCACTGCTTCCGAGAGGTTGAATGCCTTGCGCATAGCTGTGGCAACCAGCCTGAGGGAGTGATTCTTCAGTTTGCATCCACGGCCTTCCATTCTTCACTCAAAATGCTTCTCTAACTTCTTGGACAGGAAGAGCCAGAAACACTGGGCTACAAGACTCAGATGACATAGATGTAGGAGACATTTATTATTGCCGGGCCAAAGTCAAGGCGTCTTGACCACGTAATTCATTATAAGTGATGTATTCATGGGTCTTGGTACTGAGAATTATGGAGAAGTTCAGACGTCAAGCACGTTGTCACTTTAGCTCCTCACACATGCTAGTGAAAGTGTCTGCTGTTATTAGAGTTGGGCGGATCTGTCCACTTTTATTTCTCTCCATTCCTCACTTTTCCAATCTTCAGTTCATCACATTTCCGCATCAGTTTGTGATTTTCTTTTAGAAGTCCCCTTGCAAAATATGCATTTTGGTGCATATTTCCCCCAATACACACATTTCTACAATCAATTCCCTCATGTATTTTTGCATGTTATTTTCACTAAGAGATGAATTTCTGCATGCTTCCCCCAAATACGTGCATTTTCCTATATTGAATTGCAGGATTCAGAGAAATGGGAATTTTGAGAGATGGCTGTGTTTCAATTCAAATATTTAAATTGCATTAAAACCATAACTGAACCACTCTTAATTATTATCAAAAGCCAATGCAATTCTGGGCCTCATCAATAGGTGTATAGCATCTAGATCAAGGGAAGTAATAGTGCCACTGTATTCTGCTCTGGTCAGACCTCACCTGGAGTACTGTGTCCAGTTCTGGGCAAAACAATTCAAGAAGGACACTGACAAACTGGAACGTGTCCAGAGGAGGGCAACCAAAATGGTCAAAGGCCTGGAAACGATGCCTTATGAGGAACGGCTAAGGGAGCTGGGCATGTTTAGCCTGGAGAAGAGGAGGTTAAGGGGTGATATGATAGCCATGTTCAAATATATAAAAGGATGTCACATAGAGGAGGGAGAAAGGTTGTTTTCTGCTGCTCCAGAGAAGCGGACACGGAGCAATGGAGCCAAACTACAAGAAAGAAGATTCCACCTAAACATTAGGAAGAACTTCCTGACAGTAAGAGCTGTTTGACAGTGGAATTTGCTGCCAAGGAGTGTGGTGGAGTCTCCTTCTTTGGAGGTCTTTAAGCAGAGGCTTGACAACCATATGTCAGGAGTGCTCTGATGGTGTTTCCTGCTTGGCAGGGGGTTGGACTCGATGGCCCTTGTGGTCTCTTCCAACTCTATGATTCTATGATTCTATGATTCTAAGACATGGGATGTGCTCAAAGCAAGATTCCCGTATTGCAGAGGCAAGGCTGCTGAGGAGACTTCTGTGTAGGAAACAGTAAAAAATAAGGTCAAGAAGAATGGCAAGCTTCCTTTTTTATCTCCCAAAATAATGGAGAGAGCACAGGGGATTGGAAAAAAGAGTACTCCCCCAGGCGAGCCTCATGTTTATTCTGCTCATACTGGTCAAGATACCATCTTCCATATCCCATTTAGATTAATGGCAATGCACAACAGCAACAGGCTCTAGATAATGAAGGACTAGGAAGCAAATTTGCTCCCACTTTACCAGAGGTCCTAAATAAAGGAAAAGAAAAAGAAAATAAATTCAATTATTGCTGTACTTGTTCAACATCTGTTTTTACACATGCAGGACCCTTGTTTCCCGGTTAAAGGCTTCCTGAGTGAATCAAATTGCAGTGATCTTTTTAGCCTGAACACAGAAAAGCTTTTGGTAGGTAAATGGAGAATCCTAGAATTGGAGAGTTGGGAGGGATCCCAAGGGGATCATCTAGTCCACCCCCTGAAATGCAGGAATCTCAATAAAGAAATGAAAAAAAATTAAAAATTGTCCAGTAGCACCTCAGAGACCAACTAAGTTTGTTATTCAGCAACTTCTCTTTCAGGTTTGTATAAGAGAAGTTGCTGAATTACAACTTATTACTGAAAACTATGGAAAGACCTGGTCTGAATAGAGATATTGGATTCTTGTCTCATTATACATGCTAAAGCTATTTTTGGTCATCTGCATACCATCCCTTGCTTTTTCCTGTAGGACTAATTGCAGTCGTTAACAGTCATCAACTGGTTTACCACACCTATCAGCCATAATAATAATAATAATAATAATAATAATAATAATAATAATAATAATAATGTATTATTTATACCCCACCCATCTGGCTGGGCGGCTTCCAACAAAGTATTAAAATACATAGAATCATAGAATCATAGAGTTGGAAGAGACCACAAGGGCCATCGAGTCCAACCCCCTGCCAAGCAGGAAACACCATCAGAGCACTCCTGACATATGGTTGTCAAGCTTCTGTTTAAAGACCTCCAAAGAAGGAGACTCCACCACACTCCTTGGCAGCAAATTCCACTGTCGAACAGCTCTTACTGTCAGGAAGTTCTTCCTAATGTTTAGGTGGAATCTTCTTTCTTGTAGTTTGGCTCCATTGCTCCGTGTCCGCTTCTCTGGAGCAGCAGAAAACAACCTTTCTCCCTCCTCTATGTGACATCCTTTTATATATTTGAACATGGCTATCATATCACCCCTTAACCTCCTCTTCTCCAGGCTAAACATGCCCCGCTCCCTTAGCCGTTCCTCATAAGACATTGTTTCCAGGCCTTTGACCATTTTGGTTGCCCTCCTCTGGGCAATAGTCGGTTAAACACCCACTCTGGGCGGCTTCCAACAAAGTATTAAAATACAATAGTCGGTTAAATATTAAAAGCTTCCCTAAACAGGGCTGCCTTCAGATGTCTTCTAAAAGTTTGGTAGTTATTTTTCTCTTTGACATCTGGTGGGAGGGTGTTCCACAGGGCGGGTGCCACTACCAAGAAGGCCCTCTGCCTGGTTCCCTGTAACTTGGCTTCTCGCAGTGAGGGAACCACCAGAAGGCCCTCGGCGCTGGGCCTCAGTGTCCGGGCAGAATGATGGAGGTGGAGACGCTCCTTCAGGTGTACTGGACCGAAGCTGTTTAGGGCTTTAAAGGTCAACACCAACACTTTGAATTGTGCTCGGAAACGTACTGGGAGCCAGTGTAGGTCTTTCAAGACTGGTGTTATATGGTCTCGGCAGCTGCTCCTAGTCACCAGTCTAGCTGCCGCATTCTGGATTAGTTGTAGTTTCCGGGGCCAATCAACCAATCCCACCACCCTTCTGAGTAATACCCCTCCCCACCCTCTCACTATATATAAGGGTCTGGTGACTTTTGCTTCAGTGTATCTGAAGAAGTTTGCATGCACACGAAAGGTTATACCCAGAACAAACTTAGTTGGTCTCTAAGGTGCTACTGGACAATTTCCCCCCGACTGCGTCAGACCAACCCGGCTACCTACCTGAATAAGGAAATGAAGAGGCTACTATGCATGTCGTTCCATCAACCATGAACTACACCAATCTTTGGGATGAAGCTCCCCCACCCCCAATAGGAGAATGTCTTGGTTTTAAAACAACCACCATACCCTGTCAATGAGAAGATACGTAATGTCCCAAAATTGCTCCACCGCAGTGGAAGAAGGGAAGGAAACCAAGCCTTATGAGGAATGGTTGAAGGAATTGGATATGTTTATAGCCTGGAGAAGAGGAGGCAGAAGTGATATGGCAGCCATCTTCAAATATCTGAAGGGATGTCACGTGGAAGATGGAGCAAGCTTCCCCCCCCCCCTGCTGTCCAGAGGGTGGGACCTGAACCAATGGATTCAAATGACAAGAAAGGTGTTTCTGACAAAACATTAGGAAAAACTTTCTGATGGCGAGAGCTGTTTGACAGTGGAATGGACTCCCTCAGAAGGTGGTGGACTCTCCTCCACTGGAGGTTATTAAGCAGAGGTTGGATGGCCATCTGTCTTGCTTTAGTTGAGATTCCTGAATTGCAAGGAGCTGCATTAGATAACTCCTTTGGTCGCTTCCAACTCTAGTTCTATGATTCTATGACATTGTGGAAGCCATAGATTCTGAATATGTTAAGTAAGCACGGTGTAACCCCAAAATTGCCCAGTATGTGGGAAGCAGGGCTTTCTTTTCAGCTGGAACTGAAATTAAAATTAATGAATGTTAGAAGGATGTTGGATAGAAACTAAGGAGTTTCCAGCTGTAATGCTTTAGGAGATACTGTGATGGCCTGGGATTCCGAGTCTGAGAGTGAACCGGAGGAATCCCAGCCGGCACAGGAGTCCCCGCCTCCAGGGCCGGCTGAACTGGGGCAAGGCATAGATGCTGAGGAGCCTGCACCTGTGCCAGATCCTCAGGGGCAGGCACCAGGTGAGACCATTCTGGCCCCAGAGGTGCTGGAAGACTCAGTGGCTATAGGTGAGCCTCCCCCGGGGCCCAGTAACCCTTCGGCCTCTCCTGAACTGCAGAGGCTTAGGGCAGAGAGGCGAAGGGAACTGGTCTCTCCCAGGAGGAGTGCTCGCCTTAAGGCCAGGAGAGGCGGGGCTCCTGGGGGCCGGGACCGTCCCCGGCCTTAGAAGAAGATAAAGGTCAGGCAGCCCGGTCCCAGGTTGCGGGAGCAACGTCGTTGTGGAGTACCTGCTTTACCCAGACCTAGATCTGCACTCCCGGTGTGCCTGTTCCTCGCCCGGCTTCCTGCTCCTGACTCTCCGGTGTTCCTGTTCCTCCCCCGGCTGCCCGCTGCTGACCCACCAGTGTTCCTGTTCCCCGCCTGGCTTCCTGCTGCTGCCCTACCAGCGTTCCTGCTCCCCCGCCCGGCTCCCTGTTTCGGACCTCGCGTCTCATCTAGTGATCGTCTACCCTGCTAGTGACTCTGGACTGAACTTCGGATATGGTATTAGTACCTCCCCCCCCCCCGGGACCAGCACAGATACGAAAAAAAGGTTTACAAATGGATAAAAGCTTAATGGTAAGGATTTGCTGAACTAACAAATTGAAGTGGAATACAAAGAAGGGAGGTATGAGGAGGTCTGGGGAAATAAGCGTAAGGAAGATATGTTATGGAAAATTATTTGTTTTTTAATTGTTTTTATGTTGTATTTTGTATTTTTCATTTTCATTGTTATATTTTAAAAACTTTAATAAATATCTTTTGAAGAAAAAAAAGAAATGTTCTGTATATATTTGGCAGCAAGCTTGCACGCAAGTAGCTGATGGGCCCTTGCCTGTCGAGAAATTGTTGCTGCATTATTTATCCTTCCCAATGCACCACCAAATATGGAAATTTTTGCCATCACTGATGATTTAATGAGTGTACTAAAAGCTCATCTTTAAGGGGCATTTGAGTGTTGTTGTAATCCACAGTCATGATTAATAACTGGAACCAAGTATTTTACGGGCCTTGAGAAAACGTACCACCCACTTGCAGAGTACAGAAACAGTGGGCACCATGGAAATTCAGCGCTGGCAGAATCCAGGAGGAATCGGGTAGCAGTGGGATTAGTGTCTCTCCCACTCACTAGCAGGATTCAGTCTTAGTTTGATTTTCTTCCTGCTTTTCCCTGTGGGGAAACTGGCAGTCTATATGGCACAGAGAGAGCGCTAACTAGCAAGGGAGGCAGCCTACATTGAAGGGGAACTGACAGAAGGTAGAAAGTGAAGGTTTCAGTAACATTTCTTTCCTGTTGCTCAGCCTGAATAATAAAATGATGGTGGATTATATAGCCCAGGGATGTCCAACTTCAAAGAGACTGCGATCTACTCCCACTAAAAAAAACTGGCAGTGATCTACTCATTTTACTGACCAAAGTTGTTGAGCTTTTTTGGGGGGGGAGGGCGATCGATCAGGATCACACGATCAACCAGAACATCCCTGATATAGCCTATCGGGGTCTGTTTTATGTTCCTTTTCCTGCATCTGAATGTCGTTAACCCAAGTGGAAAGCGTACATCAACTCCTTTCAGGTCTGTTCAGACAAGTCCGATGGAAGGCCAGTCTTTCTCCAGGGCTTCCTTCACATCCCCTGAGACTGGGCAAGTGTGAGCAGTGGCAACTGGCCACATTTGTTGCTTTAAATGTGCATAGTTTGTGCACATTGAGACCAGTATTAAAAGCTGGCTTCAAGAAAAATCATAAGTATTGCAGGGGGTTGGGCTGGATGACCCTTGGGGTCCCTTCCAATTCTACTGTTCTATGGTTCTATGATTCTAGACAGATCAGAACTGTTTCCATCAACATCACGCTGCTTTTAATTAATGACACAGAACTGGGTACTGTGTGTGTGTGTTTTCACTTTAAGAGCAGGGTAGGTTTTATGCTAAATATGGTGCAGGAAGGGAAATGCATAATGGGAGTGGAAGAAGCACTGTCTGCCTTTAGCACAAGCTGGAAAATGAAAAATGGAGCAAGAAAAAAAAGCAGATCGTCTCTCTGCATGGTACAGATTGGTACAATCAGGATCCATTTCAATCAGGTTTAAGACCCACTTGTGAAATGCCTCCACTGTGGGGAGGTCCAACAAGACCGAGCCCCTCAATATTGGGGGGGGGGGGCTGAGGTGTCCTCAGCTCAGTAGATTTGGTCTCTATCATCTATCTATCTGTATCTATCTATATCTATCATCTATCTATCTGTCTGTCTGTCTGTCTGTCTATCTATCTATCTATCTATCTATCTATCTATCTATCTATCTCTATCCATCTATCTATCTCTATCATCTATCTGTCTATCTATCTATCATCTATCATCTATCTATCTATCTATCTATCTATCTATCTATCTATCTATCTATCATCTATCTATCTATCTATCATCTATCTATCTATCTATCATCTATCTATCTATCTATCTATCTATTTATCTATCTATCATTTATCTATATCTATCTATCTATATCATCTATCTATTTATCTATCATCATCATCTTCTCCTATCTTTCTATCATCCATCCATCCATCCATCCATCCATCTCCTTCACTTCCTTTCCTGTGCAGGAAATTCTGTGGCGTTTTTGAAAACTTCTGTCAAAGCGTGTTCTCCTTCATGGAGAGCACGTGTTGTGGTGGGGGCTGCCAGGACACTCCAAAGTTGGGGGCGGGCTAACTGATCGCTGGCCACTGATGCGATTGGGGCTTCCCTTGTTGTTGGGAAGAAATTAATGTTGCCATTTATTGATTGACAGCCAGAAATGCTAAAACTCCTTGCACGAGGCTAGGGCTTCCTCTTTTCGCCCGTGCAGCGGATTGCCCGTCCCTCCCTCCCTAGAATAGGGTTGTTCGCTTTGACCTTGCTATGCCTTTCATGGGGTCGTCTGCTTTGGAGCGGGGGCCTGGTAGGAATTTTGTCCATCTGGCTGATTGGCTGGGGCCATTTGGTTTTTGCCTACTGCGTAGCAAATCGTCACAACTTGTAAGGTTGCGGTTAGGCATTGGTTTATGGTTTGGTTGGTTGAGGGGTATGGATTGGCTGTGCCTGCCCCTCTAATGCTGCTGCTGCAAGGGATTCCGTTAAAGGAATTGGGGGGTAACTATTGCTTGTCCACTCTGTCAAGGGGGCTTGGGCCATAGCAATGAGCTCCTGGCTGCATTTGGGGTGAGGGCAGATTCCCTGCTCCGCGTAACCCCCAAGTGTATTCCCCCATTCTGACTTCCGCATTGTGCGGAATGTCAGTCTGTCCCCCATGGTGGGGGCAGATAGTCGCAACCAATGCCTCAGCAACCACTCACAAATTTGTATTTTAATAAAGTTGTGGCCAAAATTATGCCAAAAACCTTAAACAAAAAATTCTGTGTGATGTGTGAGTTATTGGGGTGGACCTGGGGACCTCGACATGCAATGCCTCTCCTTGAATCACACATCCAGAGACCGGTTGGGCGGGGACCATGCATGGCATCAGTGTGACTCACCAGGGCCAATTTGACTGCAGAATGAGGACTTCAGTTAGAAGGTACAAACCCAGCAGCCGTAGCTATCTCATCACTTGTGCCATCGATCCATTTTAAAGATAAATGCACATTATTTTTTCATTTAGTTTGCAACCTGCCAACCATACAGGAAAGACTAGGAAACTATTCAGGCAGATCAGGACACATTAATTCAGAAATACAAGGGTATTTAGACATACAAGTTGGAAGGTCATGGAGTTGGGGACATTCTTGGCTTGAGGCAAGTTAGTTCTGTTTAATGGTTGAGGGGAAAGGGGAGTGGAGGCCCCATTCTTGTTCCTTGGCAAAAAAAATACCTCAGTCCCTTCCTATTTCATTTTCCTGTGAAACCTCAGCACAGCAGAAAGAGACCCGTTTGCAGAAGCCGAGATTCTCCCCTACTGTTCAACCCAGGAAAGAGAAATTCTTAATGAGGAATGGTTGTTAACAGGCCTGATTTTCCTCTCCGTTGGATCAATTTTACACTGGCATAGCTCAGATGAATTCCACCGAGCTGTGCAGCGTAATGGAGTGTGGAGTGTCTGGCCCGAAGCCCTTTAAACAAGTTCGGTGCCATTTCTTTCGCTTGTATCTAATAAAATTAGTAAGATTTAAATCTGTGTCGGGGGAAATTCCTCAAGCAAAGAACACTGTAAGATGTTCGTCGCTTGGTTCACGGCTGCACCCAATAAATAAATGTTGCCTTTCTTGGGCCCTGCTAATATTTCTGAGCTACAGTGGAAAGGCAAGGCTGGCTTGGTTATCAAGTTATTAATGGTCAAACGCTCATCTGGGTTTGCGACAGAGTGATGCAGGAAGCTGCCTAAGACGACAACACTTTATAAGGAAGAGAGCTCTAGTGCCCCGTTATCAGGTGGAAGGAATGCCGTGCTGCCTTGTTGCATCTGCTTTCATGGCTCAAAACCAGCATAAGAGAAAGAAAGGCAGGGAATCAGAGAGATGTTTCACGTGTACCAGTTGTACTTGGGAACTGATTTATCAGTATACAGTTTTGCACACAGCATTGTTTATAAATAGTACACATGTGTCTGAAATCAGAGAACCTGTGGTTCTCCTGATGTTGATAGATTTCATCTCCTATCACCCCTGGTCATGGGACATGATGGCTGGGTCTCATAGGAATTGGCATTCGTCAACATCTGGAAGGCCACAAGTTCCCCAGATATATCAAGATAGTAATGTACAGCTGATATGCAAAAATTAATATCTCTGGGTGGGAATTTTCATGGAAAGCTTGGAGGACATGGCAGTCAGGAAGCTAAGTAAGAAGGGGAAGGGCTGTAGCTCAGTGGCAGAATGCTTCCCCAGGTAGGGCTGAGAAAGATGCCCTGACTGATACCCTAGAGAACCAGTGCTGGCCATGTTGACAATACTGAGTGAGATGAACTAATGGTCTGAATTGGTATATGGCAGCTTCCTATGCTCCAAGAGCTCTTACTCGTATTGCCTCTCTTAAACAAGACTAGAATTGGTGCAGGAAACTCCCAACTCCACTCAGTTGCAATTAGGTCCAATGGCATGTTGATGGGTTCTGTGGGCACATCGGCGGCACAGTATTTGCCTTGCATGCAGAAATCCCAGCTTCAATCCATGACATCTTCAGTTAGGGTTGGGAGAGATGTCTGTCTGAAACCCTGGAGAACTGCGGCTACTCAGAGCTAAACAAATCAGTTGTCTGACTCGGTAGATGACAGCTTCCTGTCTAAGAACTTTTACAGTCTTGCTGAAACAAGAATAGAACAGGCAAAGGAATCTCCTGGTTCCACTCACAGTCCAGTGCCATCTAGTGACTAAACTATATAATGACATTATCCACCCAATCCCTATCAACAAAAATAGAGAGACACACACTCAGAGGAGCCAGCTTGCGAGGGTGATTGGGGGATCTGACGTCGCACATGTGTGAAGTCACCTGTGACATTACACACATGCAACATCAGGATGTCGGGAGGAGTCGGGGGCAGAGCCAAATGCAGTGGCCGCACGGCTTCAATGGCCAGTGGCTCCTCCTCCTCCTGCTACCACCACTGGCAGAGGGCTGCTTTGACCCTCTTTCCCCTCCCTGACAGGAGGAGAAGGAGTTGACCACTGAAGCCATGCCACGCTTGGCTCTCCGCTAAGCTTCCTCTAGCCCTGATTTTTTTGGGACATTGCGGGGTCACGGCCCCCCCAAAAAGGCTCAGCCCCCGTGAGTTGGCACTCCTGCACACACCTATTTCATTGGGGCCCAGGTGAGCGTCAGAATGTAAACACACAGTTAACGTAGATAAGGGGTAGGCATCATTTTTGGCTCAGTGGGCCAGATCCTTTTCAGGATCAACCTTGCAGGTCACATTTGACAGGGGGGTAGTGCTGCCTACCTTTCTGTTTCCATGGCATCAGAATGATGCCACATGCAATGTGCTTTGAAGTCCTGCAACAGGTTCGTGGCCTTCTTCATGTCCACTGTGATGGGCAAGCAAAACTCCACCCAGACCAATTACTCCCAGTTGCACAATGAAACGAAACTGACACGCATTAGAATTCTTAAGTGACATAATCTAGCGGTATCATGGAAGACTTGGAAGGTGGGGGAAACAGGTTTACAATTTTTAAAATAGAACAATGCTGCAAATTGCAGACCATTGAATTTAAGACTGGGAAAATGAGGAAGGGAGAGTACTAAAAACGACAAATCCTGCCACCCTGAGCTTCCTGTTTTATCCCATCCTAATTAGTTGTTCTTTCCCTTTTATTCCCTCTGCCCACTCTGGCTTCCACTGAATTATAAGCAATAAATAAAAATCCCAGAACCACTTGTCAAGCTGAAAGGCCCCGGTCATCCATTAAAAGCTGTCTTCTCAATGTCAAGAAGTGAAAGTTTTAGGTGTTCCGATGGTAATTATGTTCCTTGGCTCTAATGAATCGGAATGGCAACTTTGCAACAAACTCTCCAAAATACTTTGCAGTGATGAGTGCTGTATTCACCAAAACATCCCTGTGGTAGGGCGCATCCTGTAGCTTGCATAAGTAAAGCATTAACACATTTCAAAAATAAGAGAGGAGAACATCAAACATCCATTAACAAGGAAATCTTGAAGATTCTAGCTTTTTATAAGTGCTGAGCATCACATTAAAATTCATGTGGCTGGGAGCGTAAAGGGAGGAAGGTGGAGTGCTATCGGACAATGTAATTGTCTGCAGAAATGCATATTGTAAAGGAGGCTAATGAGATCTCAAAGATTAAGCTAGTGATGTCCTCAATTTTTGTGAGGCTCAATATTTGTGTTTGAGATGCCCAACAATAATTAGGATGGTTAGTCCTCCTTTTCTTTTTGCACTACAGTTCCCATAGTGCTCCTAGTTTTGGCAGAATGATTTCGATACTATTATATCACTTGAGGAGGACATCATTTATTTAAAGGTGTGCAGTCAAAGGTATTCCCTTTTCTTCTTGCTGAAAGCTACGTTGGGCATAGTATTTGTTAGGGGTGTGCATCAGCTCTGTGTGTAACCCTAATAACTAGGCAAATTGGGGCAGTTCTGGGCAAACTCTCATTTTCCTCAGCTGGGCCATTCCATTAACAAGGCATCTCAAACTGGGCGAGGGAGGCCCCAACTTTTCAAGTCACTCAGTTGCCTTGGTTTTTCCAAGAAGTCAAATGGTTGACTGATCTCAGGTTTTTGGTTTAAGTGTTGGTTGAGTTTTGTTGCTGCTTAGAATTTGCTTATTGTACTGGCATTTTTATCTATTACATTATATGGTTTTAGGATGTTGTTATATGCCACTAAGGATACACTTAGTAGAAGAGTGGAATATCATTTTGGTTGATGCTGTTGTTGTCATGGTGTTGACCTGCAGAGTACTGGGCTGAGTAGGTAAAGCTTCCTGAGTGTTAGGGCTCACCCACACTTACATTTTGCCTCACACTTTCTAGGCACAGGTCTGGGTTTTTCTGGTCTGTATCTGAGTGCTCTATTTTTTGCCTTGCCACTTTCCCCAGGAAAACCCAATCTCTACCGTTGAATTGGAGCAAACAGCAACTCAGGTTTTTCAGCAGATTGCTGTTTGCTCTGGTTCAACTATAATGAGCGGGTTTTCATGAACCTAGAAAGCCCAAACCTGTGCTGAGAAATGCAGAGGAAAGGTAAGTGTGGATGATCCCTTAGATCAGGCACCCCCAAACTCGGCCCTCCAGATGTTTTGGGACTACAACTCCCATCATCCCTAGCTAACAGGTGCAGTGGTCAGGGATGATGGGAATTGACCACAGGTATGAAGTTTACGGCATGTAATGCCTTAAGAGAGAATATTATGAAAATGGTATACAGGTGGTACATGACCCCAGTCAAGCTTGCAAAAATCTATCATCTGCCCGATAATAAATGCTGGAAATGTAAAGAAACTGAAGGTACATTCTTTCACCTTTGGTGGACGTGCCCAAAGATTAAGGCTTTCTTGGAAATGATATATAATGAATTGAAAAAGGTATTTAAATATACCTTCTTGAAGAAACCAGAGGCCTTTCTCCTAGGCATAGTCAGCCAATTGGTGCCAAAGAAGGACAGAACTTTTTTATGTACGCCACAATAGCAGCAAGAATACTCATTGCAAAGTATTGGAAGACACAAGATCTACCCACCCTGGAAGAATGGCAGATGAAGGTGATGGATTATATGGAACTGGCGGAAATGACTGGCAGAATCCGAGACCAGGGAGAAGAGTCAGTGGAAGAAGATTGGAAGAAATTTAAAGACTATCTACAGAAATATTGCAAAATTAATGAATGTTAGAATGATGTTGGATAGAAATTAAGTGGTTTTCAGCTGTAATACTATAAGGGAATATGAAAAATGGATTATTAATAGGTAAAAATTTAACGTTACAATATTTTAAGATTAAAGACTAGGATAAACAAAGAGGGTAAGGATTTGCTGAACCAACAAACTGAACTGGAATACAAAAAAGGGAGGCGTGAGGAGGTCCGGGAAACAAGCTAATGAAAAATAAGTAATGGAAAGAATGAGTTGTTTTTAACCATTTTTATTTTGTATTTTCTTATTTTCTTATTTTTATTTTGTAATACTTTGAAAATCTCAATAAATATCTTATAAAAAAAGGGATGATGGGAATTGTGGTCCCAAAACATCTGGAGGGTGAGTTTGGGGGTGCCTGCCTTAGATGAACAACAGTTTGTGGTTTGCAAAAGCAGAGCTGGCCAGCCCTGCCAAACAGCTCCCACAATTCCCTTGGATCCCATCAGTTAGCCTGCTGCCCTCGGTTACCTTGAGCAATGTTATCTCATTGCCACTGTTGAGGTAAGGTTGGATTCTGCCAGGCTGGGTACATCCTGTACAAGGAATGGGTGTGTTTGCATGGCACCTGTGCTTTGCAAAATGTCTTAGGCTTGTGCAAAAAGTACAGCAGAAATTTCAGGCTGCCCTCGGCCTGAAAGCGAGATGAGCGCCGCAACCCCATAGTCACCTTTGACTGGACTTAACCATCCAGGGGTCCTTTACCTTTTTTTATCTTACAGTAGAAGTTATTATGCCTGAGAGCAAATTCAGGGAGACCACAATAAGCTGTTCATGGAGTCGGTCTGCAGGCGTAAAGGTCGCTGCCTTCAAAGCAACATCCTTATGCAACATTTCTCTCCAGTGTCTACTGGCAGCACCTGAAACCAGAGGGATAAAACTCACCACAGGAGCACAGGAGTTTCAAGTGCACTTGAATCTTAAATGCGTTTGAAATGTTGAGAAAACGCTTCACTTCATTCTCTTTCAATCACCAGCAACTTGATACAAGTTCAGGTAAGTGGAACTGGTGTTCTCCAACTCAGACTCCTTGAGAAAAATGAGAAACGGAGAGAAACGGAAACATCGGTTTCCTTCTGTGCTTGACAAGGGGTTTCAGAACCAAGCATAAACAGTATACGGAAGTTTAGATCCCTGTTTCACACCACAAGGATCCTGATTCAAGCCCCTAGAACAGTGGTCAGGAATCTGTGGCTATCCATATGTTGTGGGACTCCAACAACTATAATCCCTGATTATTGATCATGCTGGCTGGGAGCTGATGGGAGATGGACTCAAACAATATAAGAAAGGCCATAGGTTTGTCCCTAACTAATATAATTTTTTAATGTACCTTGAAATGTGAATTACACACTGTGCTTGCATTACATACTGTGAAGCATGGCTGGAAGTTCCCATGAAGTTGAAGAAGAGCCTACCAGCTTAATCATTAATGGAGTTGTGTAATGGAACTGTATCTTTGTGGCTCTGTCACAAGGTCATTAGCTCACAGTCACATGAAAAAAATCGTATTAGCATATGCTAATCTGATAGGCATCCATGTTGGGTGTGGTGCTCCTTTTGTTCTAAGCTACCAAAGAGAATGGATGTGCAATTCCCTGTCTTCAGCAAACAGCCTGAGGCTAATAGAGGCTGCAATGGAGAAGAGAGAGAGAGAGAGCGCTTTGATTTTTAGCACAGAATGCAACATATATTTAATGCAGTATGCCTTATGCTGGGATCAGTATAGTGGTACCTCGGGTTAAGAACTTAATTCGTTCTGGAGGTCCGTTCTTAACCTGAAAGTGTTCTTAACCTGAGGTACCACTTTAGATAATGGGGCCTCCCGCTGCCACCGCACTAACCCTAACCCTCATCCTGAAGCAAAGTTCTTAACCCAAGGTACTATTTCTGGGTTAGCGGAGTCTGTAACCTGAAGCGTCTGTAACCCGAGGTACCACTGTATAAGAAATATGAAACTAACTGGTTGCAGTTTTTATTGTTTTAAGTTGTTTTGAGATTAAGTCCTGTGAGTAAAGCTTTTGAACCATATTTTTGGACTGGATAATTTTTCTTTCAGCATGAGAGCCAGTATTTATTCACCCAGTAGCTTCCACAAGTGCAATATTAATGATCTCAATACCTACTGCCCTCAAGTCCCTTGCTGACAGCATTCTGTGCTGCTGAATGTGAGTCTGAATGTGGAACTCAGCACCCTAAGGTCAGGCAGACTTCATAAGTGATCTTTGTCAAGGTGGGAATCTACAGCACTTCCAAACTGCAGGCAAAGAAGAATCCACCAATCTGAAGCACTTCTCGCACACAATACGTTACGGTTGAACAAAAAAAAAAAAAAGGGCTGACCTTTTAAAGATGGCAAGTCACCGATTGTTACTCCAGGGAAGTGGACTTTTTTTGCTTCTTACTCATTGGTTCCCAAGATACATACCTCTCTGGACGAAGAACAAGCTGGTCCTCACATGTATTATTTTGTAGTGGGGGATAGAAGTTCCTGAAGGAATGTGAACAGACAGCTCTCTCCGGAGGCAAGTGCTGGAAAGGCCACTGCTGAGGTGAGTCCATAATGCACAGCGCCACTTTGAGAGGAAGCAGAACTAGAAATGGAATTTCCACGCTTTCTGCCATCATATATAGCAGACTACACCATGCTGTCTGGGGCTGGTGGGAGTTGTAGTTCAAAACCTTTAGCGGGCACCAAGTTGGCAAAAGCTACTATATAATCTAACAGTGAACTCAGTTCTCCAAGTGTTGCACATTTATGCAACTAAGAGGCACTACTCACATACAAAAGGGAAGTGTTGACAGGACTGGAGAAAATCTACATTTTTGCAAAAATACAAACATTCTTTAGCGGGGGAAATGCTAAGAGGGTGATACACAAACTGTCCAATGGGAACTTAGCATCCTCAGGATACCAACTGACTGTTGGCGAGGCATGAAAAAAAAAAGGGAGGGATTAAGATGGAGTACTCTGAAGAGGAGCCTTCCACATGGCAACATTTTGGTAATAACTAGAGACGAAGGCCAGAATTCTGCACCCTGATGAGCAACAGCCAGTGGCGTAGCGTGGGTTGTCAGCACCCGGGGCAAGGCAAGTAATTTGCGCCCCCTAACCCGTGGATTTTGCGCCCCCTAACCCATGGAGCGCGCCCCCAGATGTTGTGCCAGGTGTGGCCGCCCCCCCTGCACCCCCACGCTACGCCACTGAGTGCCACGCTTAGCCTTTGTGGCCAGGAGCCATCGTGAGCATATTTTAAAGAGGTCTAGAAAGGGAGAACCCCCCTCTCTTTTCCCAGCCCCCACCCTCGAAGATGATGGTGGCGGTGAATTAAATTTGTATACCGCCCTTCATCCATATATCTCAGGGTGCTTCACAGCATAAACATGGCCGTTCACATCCTGCACCGGGTCTTTCCGCGCTCCCCACGATGCCCGCCGGCTACCGAGGAGAGACCCCAGACCCGGGCTTTGCGCAGGGGGGTGTCTATTCCCTCTGTGCGCCAGGTGCCTCCAGTGAGGCTGAAGGGCAGAGGGATGGGTGCTCCTGACAGATTTGGATTTTTATGACTTTTTTGTATTAGGCTTCTGCATTCTGGCCATCTTTTAGCGCAGTGTTTCTCAACTGGGGGCCATATGGCTCCCTGGGCCCTCCCCCCAGGATATTCCAAGGGGGCCACAGATGAAAATCGTGTAAATGGGGTGGGTACGGCACGAGACTGGGGGGGCAGAGAGAGAAGTGATAAGTGAAGAAAACAGAAGTGACCTAGAGAAATAAACAAGTAAAAGACGTTGCTGTTTCTTTGCAAGAAGTGCTGCTAGAGCTGCAGAACGAAGTAGCAGCCAGAGTAACTTTCAGTCAAGAAAAACACCGTTTTTGGATAAAGTGTACAATATCTTTAAAGTTTCCACAGCTTTGGGATAAAGCAAAATTGTTTTAGTGGCATTTCCTACGTCTTACTTAGTAGAAGGAGGTTTCTACCTGGCCTGAGCAGTCTGAAGGGCGGGGGGGGGCAGCAGAGCGTAGAGGAGAGGGTCCCTGCCTAACCCCTTTCCCACCAGCCATTATCCAACTCAATATTATTCCAGGCTGAGCCTGCTTCTCTCAGCCCCGGGAAGCCATGAGTCAAGAGAGAGCCGGAGAGCCAGCGCTGAGAGCCGGAGCCAGCAGCGCCCCCTTCTGCCGGGAGACCCTCGCCCGCCCGCCGGCTTCCTCTCGGAGGGTTTAGGCGCAGCGAGGCCCCTTGGAGCTCTCCTCCCTCCCAGTCGGCAGAAGCAGCTGCCGCCTGTGGCTGGGCCGAGGGGATGGCGTCGGCGTCGGGGTGCGGAGGCTGCCCATGCCTGGCCAGGCGTCGGTGGCAGCGTCGGCGCTGCTGCAGCGGCTGCTCCTCCTGCGAGCAGTGAGTAGAGCGCAGCTGCAGCGGCGGCGGGGGGCGCGCGCGCGCTAGGGGTGCAAGGCTGGCGGTGGCGGCGGGGAGCACGGTGGAGGAAGGAACTTGTCCCTTCCCTCTGGACTCGCGCCCCCCCCCAGATGTTGCGCCCGGTGCGGCCGGCACCCCTGGCACCCCCCACGCTACGCCACTGGCAACAGCTCAGAAGGTTGTGGCAGCCAACCTTAGAACTGCATGCATGGATCTCTTATATAGCCAAAGCATACACTAAATAAACATACTCCTGCTTTCTTTGAAAATTCTGGCAAAGGTTGTCTTTTGCAGAGAACCCTACATCCTGCAACAAGCGCAGAAGCTAAAAAAAAAAGTGTGTGTGTGTGGGGGGTTTCCTCCTATTTGGAAATCCTAGAGTGAATCCTAGTTCTTTGGCTGCTATGGTGTTTGCAGGAAACAACCAATTGCGTTAGGAGTTGGAGGAGCCCTCCCCTGACCTTAGTTACCATCCAGTAACTAATAGAAAACGATAACACAACCAGTCATAAATTACAAATAGATGGAAAGTGAATGAAGGTCAAAAAGCCAGACACATCTTAAGCTTCCCAGAAGAGACATGTAAACATGCTGTCACAGCTTCATGAATACAATATTAATGGTTATTACAGCACAAAATAATGGGCCTTATGACTATGCACAGAATCACCAACCACTTTCATTAAATTCTTTTTATGATGCTTCCTGTCTCTACTTCCTCCTGATTAACCCGAACATAATCTAAAAACTAAAAATACAGTGGTACCTTGGGTTAAGAACTTAATTCATTCTGGAGGTCCGTTCTTAACCTGAAACTGTTCTTAACCTGAAGCACCACTTTAGCTAATGGGGGCCTCTTGCTGCTGCTGCACTGCCACTGCACGATTTCTGTTCTCATCCTGAAGCAAATTTCTTAACCTGAGGTAATATTTCTGGGTTAGCGGAGTCTGTATCCTAAAACGTATGTAACCTGAAGCGTATGTAACCCAAGGTACCACTGTAAGGGCAAGGTATACTCATTCAGCCTTTAGTGATCTCCTATTATATTGCCCAGACAGAATTGTATAATATAACAATACTGAAGCTATAATCAGTTATGACCCCGTTGTTGTATGGATGCAGGAAACAGGAAGGCCAGTGAGCCAGAGGCATAAGAGTGGTTTGAATGAACCTATATAGAAGGGGGATGTGTGCCAGACACACTGAGGGGAAGGCTAATGAGTCAAGGCCCACCCAGAATTGATCCCAAAGCTCCATGTTGGATTAGTCAACAGCAAAGTTCATGAATCAGTAAGTGGTTACAAGGCTGTACGTAATCTGCGTTAAGGAAATAGATCAAAATTCTGCACCCAGAAGCTTGTGCCTTGCATATTGTGTGCTTAGTTTTTCATCATTCTTTGTTTCCTGAAATACAACTGTATGCACGAAATGTTCAGAGGGTGGGGAACACTGTGTGTGTGTGTGTGTGTGTGTGTGTGTGTGTGTGTGAGAGAGAGAGAGAGAGAGAGAGAGAGAGAGAGAGAGAGAGAGAGAGGTGTCTTCTGTGGCATCCCCCCCCCCCGATTAAATTGCTTCCATGTATTTCCATACCCTCCAACATTTCTCCTTTGAAAATAGGCACATCCCATTCCATAATGATATTTTTACTATTTATAACCTACACATCTTACTGGGTTGCCCCAGCCACTCTTGGCAGCTTCCAACATATATAAAAACATAATAAAACAGTAAACATTTAAAAAAACACTTCCCTAGAGGGTTGCCATGTTTTGAAGAGCAGAAAAGAGGACACATTTGCCGACTTCTACTTTTAACTATGGATCACTATGATGACTCTATCCATGAAAAAGAGGATGTGTCCTGGGAAAAGAGGACACATGGCAACCCTACTATACAGGATTGCCTTCAGACGGCTCGGGGGTCGGATAACACCATACCCTCCAACATTATTCCAATGAAAATAGGGACATCCTAAGGAAAAGTGGGACATACCAGGATCAAATCAGAAACCAGGGCACCTACTCTAAATCAGGGATGTCCCTGGAAAATAGGGACACTTGGAGGGTCTGTATTTCCCCCATTCAAACAGTAAACACCAGGTGGAGATGGAGGGATTTTTAACAGGGAAACAGCATGAGGTAAATGGATAAAATGTCTCCTTCCTCCAAGATTAACAACAGCAACCACCACCACCATTTCAGTTTTTTTAAAAAGTAAGGCAGTCAAGTCACAGATCTTCTGCCTAATGTACACATCTGGCCCTGAGTGAATTCCACTTACAAAATCCATGTGTCTGACTCCTCATGTAACATCTGGATGGGACGCAGTATGTGTCACATTCATGTAGATATATTTTCATCTCATTTTTCAGCTGAACACTGTCTTTTCCCAAAGTGGCTCACATCAATTCTAAGGGCAGGAGAGAGAAGCCGTGACCCCAGGCTCACACAATAAAGAGAAGAGAAGGGCAGTGGTGGGAAAAGTTAGAGGCGGGAGACCAGTTTGACAGCACCAGAACAATGTAGTGAGTTGTCAGCAGGCCTTTGTGTACATCCATTTAGGGCCAGGCTTATCTTCCCTTGATGGTGGTCTGGCTTCAACTGAGCGGCTGCAGCTGACTCAACAGACCCTTGTTCCTCTGGCTGGAAGCTGAGACGGGCTTCCCCACACTTCTTCAGCCGCAGGACAACAGGCAGTTGAAGCAGAGCATTCTATTCCTCTCCCTTGTGAAGTGGGGAAGCAAGCACCTTCGGTTGATGTGCGGGCCCAGGTTCTGTCTTCTTGTTGCTGTGAGGCAGGAGGTGCAAACTCCGAGTGGTCCATGATCTCCTGACTACAGAGACCACAGTGTGCTCTGTAGCCAGAAGTGGCTTGAGGATGGGGCAGAGTTTCCCAGTTGCCTGTTTCCCGGTTGGTGGGTCACTGTTGCTTTTCAGGAGTTAGAAGGGTGGTGCAGTGGGGAGATTGGCTTGGTGCAAACCCAATAGCAGCAGGACTGGGCGGACTCCACTGATACATTTGCACCGTGCCAACTTCCCCTTGCCCCTCTCCCATCTGGAAAACATCAGGGACCCACCAGGCAAACCAATTCTGGCTGCTGCCCCAGGGCAAATGAGAATTTGTGGAAAGGTGAGGGAAGGAGGAGGAGAAGGACGAGGAGGAGTTGAGCGTGCAATCAGAGAATGTTTTGAACGTGAACCTTTCAACACAGACTATTGTTGTTGTTTAGTCGTGTCCGACTCTTCGTGACCCCATGGACCAGAGCACGCCAGGCACTCCTGTCTTCCACTGCCTCCCACAGTTTGGTCAAACTCATGCTGGTAGCTTCGAGAACACTGTTCAACCATCTCGTCCTCTGTTGTCCCCTTCTCCTTGTGCCCTCCATCTTTCCCAACATCAGGGTCTTTTCCAGGGAGCCTTCTCTTCTCATGAGGTGGCCAAAGTATTGGAGCCTCAGCTTCAGGATCTGTCCTTCCAGTGAGCACTCAGGGCTGATTTCCTTCAGAATGGAGAGCTTTGATCTTCTTGCAGTCCATGGGACTCTCAAGAGTCTTCAGCTGTTAACTGGCCGAAACCCATATCATAAGAGCCTGTTGAATCAGGCCAATGGCCCATTTAGTCCAGCATCCTGTTCTCACAGTGGCCAAGCAGATGCCTCAGTGGGAAACCAGCAAGCAGGATCTGAGCACAGGAGCCTTCTCCCTTCCTGTGGCTTCCAGCAACTGGTATTCACAAGCATTGCTGCCTCCAACCATGGAGGCAGAGCACAGCCATCATGGTTAATAGCCATTGATGGCCTCCTCCTCCATGAATGTCTCAAATCCTCTTTTAAAGTCATCCACGTTGGTGGCCCTCACTGCTCCTGTGTGAGTGAGTTGCATCGTTTATGCACAGTGTGGAGAAGTGCTTTCCTTTATCTGCCCTGAATCTTCCAGCCTTCACCTTCATTGGCTATGAGGGAGCAAAAGCTTTCTCTAATCCACTTTCTCTATGCCTTGCACAATTTTATAAACTTCTATCATGGTATCTCTTACTTGCCTTTTCTCTAAACTGAAAAGCACTGCGTGCTGCAACCCTTCCTTGTATTGGCCCCAAAATATTGTTGTTTAATTCTTCTCCATCTTGCTTGAAGTATTAAGTATGGAGAAAATCTCTTTCCGCGGTTGTGGATTTACTTCTGTTTTGGTTCTATGGTTAATTATATTGTCACTGTTTCAATATGTACGTTTTCTCTTCCTGGGACCTTTGGGCAAAGGGCAGGTTATAAATGTTCTATAAAGGTAAAGGGATCCCTGACTATTAGGTCCAGTCGTGACCGACTCTGGGGTTGCGCCGCTCATCTCCCTTTATGGACTGAGGGAGCCGGCGTATAGCTGGTCATGTGGCCAGCATGACTAAGCCAATTCTGGCGAACCAGAGCAGCACACAGAAACGCCGTTTACCTTCCCGCAGGAGCGGTACCTATTTATCTACTTGCACTTAGACGTGCTTTCGAACTGCTAGGTGGGCAGGGGCAGGGACTGAGCAGCGGGAGCTCACCCCGTCATGGGGATTCGAACCGCCGACATTCTGATCGGCAAGTCCTAGGCTCTGTGGTTTAACCCACAGCGCCACCCATGTCCCTAAATGTTCTATATAAATAAATAAATCTTACTTTCTTAAAAAAGCCACTCTCTTAGTAAAACAGCAGCAGCAGCAATAAAGTAAATTACTCTGCAGCAGACTCATGCATGTGGGTGGGACTTCCTCTAAACACATTATTGAATTTCAACCTGCAGTTTGTACTCCAGATATTGCTTGTCTTTTTGATTCCTTTCATTATGTTTGGCTAAGATGCAACATTTCGACAAATTGGAAATCCCCCCCTCTCTCTGTGTTGTCTAAGTGGCTGCATCATAGACCTAAGCCAATGACTAATGCTGACGGAGAAGGAACACTGGAAGCAAGTGATTTCCAAATATTTAGTACCGTATTATAAAATCCACCCACTGGTTGGCTCAAAACTCCATATGTGTGTTTACTTGGCAGACAACATATTTATTCAGGAAACTTTCTGTTCACCAGCTAGGAATAACAAGTTGTATATATTTTTATAATAATTTTAAAAAGTAGAGTTGCAATCTGCCTGTCAGGGCGGGAGCCAGGAGCAAGTCAGCAACAACTCACACAGAGTCAGTGAAGAGATCCAGCAGAACTAGGAAACGGCTCTCACCTTTGTCCCTAGCCCACCGGAGATCATTGACCAGTGCGACCAAGGCAGTTTCAGTCCCATGATGAGGCCTGAATCCCGACTGGAAGGGATCCAAATGGTCCGCTTCTTCCAGGCGTGCCTGGAGTTGTTCAGCAACCACTCTCTCAATCACCTTGCAAGCCACACATCACATATCATCCAGCAATCCAGCTTGAATCTGGCTATAGTTGGGGCCTGGATGGGAGAAAGGAAGTGTATGAGGTGTGGGAGTTGAATGGGAGGTATAGTATTAGGTGAGTATCAGCTTCTGACACCGCCTCCTCCCAGTCTGCTCCCTCTTCTGCTTCTGACCACTCATCAGTGTCTCACCACCAACCCCCTGGCTCTGAGCCTTCTTCTCCTGGGGATTCCCTTGGGGGCTCCCCAACCGGTGCCTCCCACCACTCCTCTGTATCCAGCCAGTCCATGACAACAGGCTTACTTCCCTGTAAGTGCAGACCCTACAAATGTCCCTATTTTCCAGTGATAGTCCCAGATTTACAGAAGCCGTCCTGGTTTCTGATTTGATCCTGGAATGTCCCTATTTTCACTGGAGAAATATTGGAGGGTATTAAGCGACCCCTAAGCCAATGAGATAAGTAACTAGGCAACCTTTAGAAGACATCTGAAGGCCGTCCTGTAGAGGGTGTGTGTGGAATTTTTAATGTTTTATTATGTTTTTATATATGTTAGAAGCTGCCCAGTGTGGTTGGGGCAACCCAGTCAGATGGGTAGGGATATATATGATGATGATGATGATGATGATGACGACGATGATGAAATAGGATGCCCCTATTTTCATCGGAGAAATCTTGGAGGGTATGTAAGAGCACACAGAATTGTGCTGCTAGTACGTGAAAGAAAACAAGAATTGGTTACAAACTTGTTTATTACAGCTAGGATAGTAGCAGCTTTTCTCAGGCCACTGAGAAAAAAATTCGGTGAGCAAGATTTGGGTGCTACAATCCATATCATTAAAACTTGTGCATTCATTTTGATTCTGACAAGGGAGAGAAAGGCAACTTAATAAAGTTGGAACTCATTTGTTGACTGTTCCAGAAACAAAGAGCACAACTGGAATTAGTGCACATACTGGGCATCCTATTTATATACAAGAAACCTGAAGGCCGCACTGGTTCTGCCCAGTTGCTAAGCAACGTCTGCCCTTTGCAGACAGGGTTCTCTGGATGAAAGCAGAACTGTTAATTATCCTTGCACCTTGAGTGACCCCCGATATTACACCCACTAGCTGAATTAAAAACCCTAAGGAGAAATAATTAACCCTTAGCTTTGGTCTTATGATACCTAAGAGATTTATACTGGAAGGCTGAAACACCCACCATCTCTCACCTAGTGATCTGAAGATCTCACTGCCCTTTCTATGTTTGAACATATGCTTCTGCTTCTTCTGCTTCTTCTGTCTCCTACGCAAGCATGTTAAGGTGGTGTACAATTAAAACAGCAAACAGTTAAAACCACAAAAAGCAGCAGATGCATTTAAAACAAAACTAAAAGAATACAAAACAGAGACTCATTGCAAAGACTCATTTATTCAGCAAGACAAAAATGTCTGCAGTTGTTTCAGGAAAGTGCAGATAGTGGGCATTTGTTGCAGGAAGGCTCTTTTATAGGGGAAACCATACTAAAGTCCCAGCCCCAAGTTACTGCAGAGCGAGCTTCTGAGATCTTTGGGACTTGCAGAAGGAGCTTTCCTGCTGACCTACTGGGAACTACTGGGTATATAAGTGACAAGGCAATCTCTCACATAACTGGCTCCTGAGCTGTGTAGGGTCTTATATGTTAGCACCAACACCTTGAACTTGGCCTGGTAGCAGAGTGGCAACCAGTGCAAATCCCACAAGCAAGGTGTTATATTGCCAGTGGTAGTTTGTCCCCACATGCCACCCAGCTGCTGTGTTCTGCACCAGCAGCAGGACTGTACTGGACTGACCTTGTGGGCAGCCCCATGTAGAATGCATTGCAGTAGCCCAGCAGTGAGGTTACCAATGCACACAATCAGTTTTGTGAGTTGAAGGAACTTTAAATGTATGGTGTGGATCTCCCCAAGCTCTGTCTTTTACTGAGCTATGGGATGCCAGAAGGGCCCTCCCCAAGGATGTCCCTGAGCCCCACCTACATCTGGTGCCATATCTGAGAAGTTAGGCACATACTGTAGCTAAGGTCCTAGATTCAATCCCTGACACCCCAAGCTAGAATGGAAAAAGTGGAATGGTCTCCCTTGGGCGGTTGTGGACTCCCCTTCCTTGGAGGTTTTTAATCAGAGGTTCGATGGCCATCCATCATGGATGCTTTAGTTGAGATGCCTGCTTTGCAGGGAATTGATGAGCCTCGGGGTCCCTTCCAACTCTACAGTTTTATGATTCTATGATTTAAATAGGTTGGGGCTGGTGAGGAAGACCCCTTGCTTTATATTCTAGCCATTTGGTTTTCGCCTACCTCATAGCAATTGTCACAACTCTGTAAGGTTTTGCGGTTAGGCATTGTTTGACCTTTTGATAGGGGAAGTGAGGTGTGGCCATCACCTGCCCCTCCAAGCTTAAGGGTATTCCGTTAAAGGAATCCAGGGCTGTGGATCTTGTCCGAAGCCTGGGGCGGGGCTAGGGCCATGACACGACCCCATCGAGAACACATGGGGGAGCTCACGTTGGTCTGCATCAATGGGGCTCTCCCTTCTGGTGGTTTATCCTTACCGGACTCCCTGCACAACAGGCAGGAGTCAGATATAGTCAGGTCCATTCAGTGCCTAAGCCAATACCGCTCACATTCTGTAATCAATAAAGTTGTGGCCAAAATTTGCCCCAAAACATTAACCTAATATTGCTGTCCTATGTGTTTCATTTCAACGAGAGGGTGGTTGACATGCAACTAGCACGCCCCTGAAGAACAGTTGCTGGGAACTGCAGGTGAGGAGGGTGTTGTTGCGCTCAGGTTCTGTTTGTGAACTTCCCCTGGGTGTCTGATTGTCTACAGTGAGAACAGGATGCTAGACTAGATGGGCCTTTGGCCTGATCCAGCAGGGATCTCCTTACATCCTTATAGCCTAACCTTGCATAAGGCGGCTTTCCATATTCACTGCTGGTGATCTCAACAATCCAGACACCAGAGACACTTGCAGGAAGGCAGAGGTGTCCACAATGCCCACAAGTGCCCCATTTTCCTTCAAATTATTTACGGTGGTTCTTCAACACTCTGTGATGGAAAACACCAACCAAACCACAGCACTCCCTGGGGCGGAGAGAGACAAATGAGGCGTGCACAAATGCACGGTTCCAGAAAGAATCCAGGGTCGAAAGCGTTTTCATATTGCTGAGCATTTGTTGCCAGCACAGGAGCATCACATCAAGATGAACATTTCACACCTTAGTATTTTCTTCTTCTTTGTCCTTTAAGATAGTGAATCTCTGCTAAGTTACTGCTGTTGCTGCAAAGGGGGTGTCAGTGGTTCCAAGAAAAGAAGGTAAATTGGGGGTTTTAGGGCTTGGTGGTCACAGAGCTGATACATCCTAAAGGCATGTAAACTGAGAGAAGAAACCAAGCTAAAGCTTGATAGAAATCCAACTGTAGGGCTATTTCTTAGCCTTTAACTATATACGTAAATCATTAGTAGGGAAGGATGGATTTGTCATTTTGGCAAGTAAGCAGCATATTTTTATTTATTTATCTATTTATTTAATTACAATTTAAGCATTATAAATAATATTTAGACAACTTCTGTTCTAGTAAGCTACATATACATTTGGTTAAATAAAAATAAAAAATGTTTAAAAAATGTTTTGAACATATTTTTTCCGTGAAGTTTGCATTTCCATACACCTTCTTTTCTAAACTATGTATTAAAATACATTTTACAGTAGTGTCTTTTTCTGAGCCGAGAACTGCAACACAAAATTTGAGTCAGATTAGATTGATTCAGTGTATATCTTATTTCATGCAAATGGGGGCTTGAAGCGATTTACAGGACACCATACATTCTAAAACAAATTTCCTTATACAGTAATGAAGAAAATATACAGTAATGAAGAAAAAGTGTTCACCCACAAAAACCACCCGAAACATAAAATAACAATAAGCACAAACAACAAAAATCAATGACCAAAGGCCATACCATTAGAACTGTGCAAATAACCAGGAGAATAAAAATTTGTTCATCTGGTGTTGGAAGGATGATGAAATTGGTGTGAAGTGAGCCTTTCTGGGAAGGGTATCCTCCAATTGGGGAGCCACCACAGAAGACTCCTGTTCTTATTATTAGGTAAAGGTAAAGGTACCCCTGCCTGTACGGGCCAGTCGTGTCCGACTCTAGGGTTGCGCGCTCATCTCGCTCAAGAGGCCAGGAGCCAGCGCTGTCCGGAGACACTTCCAGGTCACGTGGCCAGCGTGACTAAGCGGCATCTGGCGAGCCAGCACCAGCGCCGCACACAGAAACGCCGTTTACCTTCCCTCTATAAAGCGGTACCTATTTATCTACTTGCACTTAGGGGTGCTTTCGAACTGCTAGGTGGGCAGGAGCTGGGATCGAACGACGGGAGCTCACCCCGCCGCGGGGATTCAAACTGCCGATCTTGCAATCAGCAAGTCCTAGGCACTGAGGTTTTACCCACAGCGCCACCTGCGTCCCTCCGCCACCCGCGTCTTATTATTACTTGCTTCTAATTGACACACTAACCCTACCCTCAACTTAACTGCCATCCAATATGCTCATTAATCCATGAGTGCTGAGCACATCAGTTCACACTAGAATTTGCAAAGGAAGAATCCCTCAAGTTTCTCCTCAGTAGAAAAAAGGGAACTGGCACACTGTGGTACAGCTCAAAGTTTGGCTGGGGTGGTGAAGAAATCATATTAATTGAAAAATTGCTGGACTGTTGGACCAGTGTCTGGGGAGATTCATATGATGTTCTGCAATGTATAAAAGTGACCCATCTTACCAGGCGGATATTGGGGCTAACTAAGGCCATGTATTATACCACTTTAAAAAGTATTATATCACTTTAAACAATCATGGCTTCCCCCAAAGAATCATGGGAGCTGCAGTTTGCAGAGCTACAAAATTTTTTAATATACATTTTTATTAAGCTTTTAACATTAATTCCACCATTCATACAACATAACTTCTCATCCTATACAATATTTTTGGACTTCCGTCAATGCCTCTGATGATTTTCCATTATTTATCATATATTATGCATTTCTTAATTTCATATTACTTTTAATATCCTTAACCAATAATTCTCCTCATTGTCTTTTTTGCAATATTTCAAATAGTTCATCTTACAAAACTTCTTGCAAATCTACTAGCGTAATCTGTTCATCACAATTACTTTTCAAATAGTCCGTCAATTTACTCCAGTCTTCTGAGAATCTCTGGTCCCGCAGGTTTCGAATCCTTCCTGTTAGTTTATCTCATTCTGCATAGTCCATCAATTTCATCCTCCATTCTTCTTTTGTCGGTAATTCTTCTTGCTTCCATTTTTGTGCCAATAATATTCTTGCTGCCATCATTGCATATGAAAACAACTTACAATCCTTTCCGTTTATATCATCTCCTACAATGCCGTTTGCAGAGCTACAATTAACCACGATATAACAATCAATCCCTCTTCCCAGGGAACTCTGGGAATGGTACTCTGTGAGGGGACCTTGCATACACAGCATTGCTACAGCACTGAGCTACAGCCCCTTCCACGGCTTAGAAAGTAAAGGTATATATTTCACCAATCCTTCATCCGTTAGTTTGAGGCGGTCCTTTTGGCTTCCCTCCCTGAGATCATCAATAAATCACCTCACCCTCCACTCAGTTTGCAGCACTTAACAAAATGAATCGTAGCCAACGTTCCTTACAAGCTTCGCCTCCCAAATTCTTCATGTTTGTTTCTCAGTTCTGAGCCCTTTCCAATTTGGCGCTTCAATCATAAACATTGTGGAGGAACGTGACTGCAGGGTTTGGAAGGGACACTTTCACTAATGGATTCTCCACATCATCTTTTTAAAAGTCCTATTTTGAGCCAAGTTCCAACTTTGCTGTTGTGTTCAACAGAGTTCTTCGGCTTGTAGCCCACTTTCCTGGCTCTCTGGAATTCTTGGCTCGATGGATCTTGAATCTGGTTGACTTGCATATAAACGCGTGTCTAGTAGACCAAAAATGCTAGGGCAATAAGGCCTGGAACCAGCAAGTAGAATACCTGGCTGGATGTTATGGCTCCATGGCCTGCATATAGTCCAACATGTCAAAAACTGAGACGCCTGTCTTCTGGGCACACTCCCATGTCAAGTGACCCACGTTAGAGCACAGAGCCCCAAAACACATGAATGAGAGCATGGCCCTCAAAAATGGTATGTCCTGGTTTAATCAGGACAGTTGAGACGTATGGGCCTGCACGGCATCCCTCATGGCTGCTGCTAGGCTACCATCAAAGAGTGGCAACCCCCATCAGTGTGGTGTAGTGGTTAGGAGTAGTGGACTCGTAATCTGAGGAACCGGGTTCACGTCTCCGCTCCTCCACATGCAGCTGCTGGGTGACCTTGGGCCAGTCACACTTCTCTGAAGTCTCTCAGCCCCACTCACCTCACAGAGTGTTTGTTGTGGGGGAGGAAGGGAAAGGAGATTGTTAGCCGCTTTGAGACTCCTTCGGGTAGTGATAAAGTGGGATATCAAATCCAAACTCTTCTTCATCATTATCATAACTGATGTGGCTCAGTTGCCTGAAGACAGAAACTGGAGGGGAGGATGTCTGGGTTGGGTGTATGTCTGTCCTTCTGAAGCCATTTTGTATTTTCTGGTTGTGTGTCCCCCCCTCCTTTCCTAGCATGCACAAAACATGATGCCACCACCCCTTTTACACTGATCCAGATGTTTTTGATTATGACTCCCATCATCTCTATTAGCCATGCTGGCTGGGTAGTGGTGGGAGTGGTAGTTTAAAATATCTGGAGGGCATCAGGTTGGGGAACATTCATATATATATATATATATATATATATATATATATATATATAGGGTTGCTTGGATGCAATGCTATGTACACACACCTGGAAGTAAGCGCCAAAGGAAACAAAGGGAATTACTTCCAAGTCAATGTGCCTAGGATTTCATGATATGATGAGGTCCTACTTGGCAGAAACAGGCTATGAGAAACTACCACCTTATTCTGTTTATTCTTTATGGGCAAATTAGACTTGACACTGGATAAATAATACAAAACAAATTGTTATGTGAAACTTATGTTTTTCTCATCCAAAAGCAAGTTGTAAATAATGGCATCATTATTGACCTGTGAAAGGACTTTTAATATTTAAAAGCAAACTGTTTACTCTTTGTCTCTAAAATGATTTTTAAAAAAATGGGTAGGAAGTTCTCTTTTCCAGCTGGGATGTTGACCACGCTAACATCTATGATAAGAAAATACAATGAATAGTTAAAAATAGAACTGTAACACAGTAACTATAGAAGCAACAAAGAATCTTGTTGAACCTTCAAGATTAACTAATGTACCAGCTGTTTTGTACTTCTCTAAATTCTGAAATGCCAAGTAATATATATGAAAGTGCATGTATTAGCCTATCAATGCACATACAAGTGAAAATAATGCACAAAATGCATAACATGGGGGGGGGGGAGGAATGCTTTGCAAAAATGTGTGTACAGTGGTACCTCAGGTTAAGAACTTCATTCGTTCCGGAGGTCCGTTCTGAACCTGAAACTGTTCTTAACCTGAAGCACCACTTTAGCTAATGGGGCCTCCTGCTGCCGCTGCGCCACCACTGCACGATTTCTGTTCTCATCCTGAAGCAAAGTTCTTAACCTGAGGTACTATTTCTGGGTTAGCAGAGTCTGTAACCTGAAGGGTATGTAACCTGAAGCATATGTAACCCGAGGTATCACTGTATTGGGAGAACGCTGGTGAATTTCATGAAGACTTTTTGAAAATGAATAATTTGCAAACTGATGTGGCAATGTGGAGAACTAAGATTAAGATTTGTGGTGATCAACTAAAACCGACATATTTACTCACCTCTCCCTTTCTCTCTACCCCCCTCAGGTGAACTCCTGAACTCAGGAGTAAAACCCTGGAAACATATCATCCTTGCCTTGTGTTATCAAATCTAGGTACAAATGTGGATGGGAGGGAGATGATACGTCCTCATTCCTTCAAACCAATTGCCTGTTTTCTATTTCAGCCACACATTATGAGCATGCCAAACACACAGAATGCTGGGTACTAGTTAATTGGTGCAAGGAGGTCCTGCAACAAAAAGTGCTGCAGTGTGGATTGTTGTTTCATTATGGTGTTTCAGTACTGGTGGTTCAGTATTGGTGTTTCATAATGTTGATTATTTCACAATCCTCCCCCAAGGCATCTCAGCCTCCACTCCAATATGCTCAGGGATGATGGGAGTTGTAGTTTGGAGGGCTACAGGTTCCCCAGCCCTGCCACAGGGCTCATTCTTTGCCAGCATGCATCTGATCCTGCAGAGCTGCTCTTCTGTTCTTGAGCGATTGTACCTCCCTCCTCTGTTGAAAAGCAAGTGATTTACATGGGGCTCTGGTGGCTGCCCATCCAGGCACTGATGCCTCCAGCTGCACCATTCACTGGTTCTTCTGATTATATCCAGAGTGTGGAAACAGCTGCAGCCTTGAACATTCCGCAAATGCGCATCTGTGGATGGATGTACAAGCAGTGATGACTCGCTTGGCATAACTTTTGGTGCTCAAGGCATGCTTGTTTCTGGATTTCAACCAAGGAACTAATGAAATCCAATGGGCACTCCAACCCAGGATAAATCAAGTTCTCTCTTAAGTCTTCAGCTTGTCAAACCCTTCTGTGCAAGCCCTTCCATCTGTTTTAAACATTATTATCATAATTACCATACTATATTTCAGAGGCAAAATGAAACAGTGCTTCAGTGTTGATAAGATTGGTTTTCAGATTGCCAATGTAAACATCCATTAATTAGATCCATATACTGTATAAATCTATTTACCTCTTAGGTGGCATTGCAGGTTGTCCTTCCTCCTTTGCCTCAGAAACAAGAAGTTCAAACATTTTCTTTCAAATGCAAGATGCAAACATGTTTGCCAAGAATGGCTACTGGCCAGGATGATAACACCAGTCTTGAAAGACCTACGTTTCCAAGCACAATTCAAAGTGTTGGTGCTGACCTTTAAAGCCCTAAACGGCCTCGGTCCAGTATACCTGAAGGAGCGTCTCCACCTCCATCGTTCTGCCCGGACACTGAGGTCCAGCGCCGAGGGCCTTCTGGTGGGTCCCTCGCTGCAAGAAGCCAAGTTACAGGGAAACAGGCAGAGGGCCTTCTCGGTAGTGGCACCCGCCCTGTGGAACGCCCTCCCACCAGATGTCAAAGAGAAAAACAACTACCAGACTTTTAGAAGACACCTGAAGGCAGACCTGTTTAGGGAAGCTTTTAATGTTTAATAGGTTATTGTATTTTAGTGTTTTGTTGGAAGCCGC